>NC_057808.1:161054170-161171416 GCF_018294505.1 Triticum aestivum | reverse complement strand
CCGCACCGACCGCCGCCCGCCGGCGCGCCTCCCCTCCTCCTCCGGCCGCAGCCCGAGGCCCCGCGGCCTCCTCCCTCCGCTAGAGCTCGGCGCTTCCTCCCTCTTCTCTCCCGCCGGCGAGCTCCCTGAGGATTCGGCCCCGATCCAGATCTGTACGAGCTCGTTGACTTTTCTCGATCTAAAAATTCTTCTAAGTATTTTTTTTCTTTTACAGCATATGCTCATGTTCCTCATTGCATAACTCATTGCATGTAGCTCCGTTTCATGCGCGTAATATGTCAAATTGTTCGTCTCGTGATGCTCTACATTTTGTTCAATTGCACCATGTTCATTAGAGGTCATCTTGATGCCCAAATCTCTGTTGCAAGAGGGCTAGTTGCTGTTATCTGCTGGTTCTTAGCAGAACTTGGAGATTTGTCTTTTTTGTATCTTTAAATCTGTGCATCTTATGGGCATGAGCTCTACATGTGTTTTGTTGTATGCCATGCCATCTTTCCAAGGGTGTATGCCATGTATTTTTTAATCTCTGTGGTGACTAGCACAAGCATGCAAAGTAGGCTCCGTAATGTTTCTGATTTCAGGGACTTAGTGAATTCTCTAAGTCTTTGTCTGCTGTTATTTTGTTGTCATGTAAACTTGATGCTACAGAGAGATCCATGCATATTTTGGAGATGTTCATTAAGGATGTTTTGTAGATATTGTTGTAATTTATCCATTGCTTCCCTTGTTTGCAATCATGGAGTGCCATAGAATGACTCAATCTTGCTCTACTTTTGCCATAAAATATTTCTGGCAGATTCTTAACATGATATTCATTTTTGCCAAGCTTGTTGTAGTTGATCCATACATGCTATGCTTGTGTTCTTGCCATGGATACCTTCATAAACATGCCATATTTCTGTAGGTATGCTTGTTTTGTCATGAATTTCTATGTACTGAGTGCATCAAGCTCACAAAGAGGCCTTCATATTATTGTTTCTGCCATGCTCTGTTTTCTGCTAAGTCTGAACCCTGATAACGAAACTTGCTATGTTTACATGCTTGCCATCATATCTTCTGATCCTTTTGGCTTATGGTCATTAAGGGACTTTTGTCCTATGCATTTAGTAGAACACTTCCATGCCTTGTTTTGCTATGTTAAATTCCTGTAGCATGTTGATTTCGTGCTCTGAACATTGCTACCTGATGCTGTTTTCTGCCATGTCCAGTTTTTCACCAAGTCTGTGAACCTGTTATCTTTTGCACTTTCGCCATGCTTGTTTGAGCTTGATATGTTGTGAACTAGCCGTAGCTAAGTGTTCATATTTTGTCAAGCATCTCCTGGAGCTTACTACCATGTGCTTTGTTTCTATGTTGGAGTTCTGTAGTATTGTTGCTTGTTGCATTCTAAGTGCTATCATGCTGTTAATCGCAGATTCGTGTCATTCTTGTTTTGCTTGCCATTTGCAAACCGTGCATCCGTTTCCGGTGAACTTTATATCGATTTCGACCGAAATCATCTCATCTTTCCATTGGAATGCTTGGTTTGCCAAGTTACTGCCTTGTTCATCATTTTCCTTCCGGAGCACGCATACGCATCGCATATCATATCTTGCATATCATACATGTTTTGCATCATGTTGCTTGTGCATTTCTCGTGGTTGATTGTGGTTCCGTTTGTTTGTGTTCTTGTCTTGGGTAGAGCCGGGAGACGAGTTCGTGAACGAGGAACCTGTCGAGTACGCTTACGAGGATCAAGCTTTCGACAACTCTGAGAACCTTGCAGGCAAGTTGACCACCCCTCGAAATCACTTCTATCTTTGATTTGCTAGTTGCTCGCTCTATTCCATGCTGCGCTACCTATCACTTGCTATATCATGTCTCCCATTACCGCTTTTGCTCAGCCCCTCTTATAGCGTTGCTAGTTGCAGGTGAAGTTGAAGTTTGTTCCATGTCGGAACATGGATATGTTGGGATATCACAATATCTCTTATTTAATTAATGCATCTATATATTTTGGTAGAGGGTGGAAGGCTCGGCCTTATGCCTGGTGTTTTGTTCCACTCTTGCCGCCCTAGTTACTGTTATACCGGTATTATGTTCCTTGAGTTTGCGTTCCTTACGCGGTCGGGTGATTTATGGGACCCCCTTGACAGTTCGCCTTGAATAAAACTCCTCCAGCAAGGCCCAACCTTGGTTTTACCATTTGCCACCTAAGCCTTTTCCCCCGGGTTTTCGCGAGCCTGAGGGTCATCTTTATTTTAAACCCCCGGACCAGTGCTCCTTCCAGTGCTGGCCCGAACTGGGCGATGTCCGGCGCCCCCTGGGCAACCAGGGTTTATGCCAACCCGACGTCTTGCCCATCCGGTGTGCCGTGAGAACGAGATATGTGCAGCTCCTATCGGGATTTGTCGGCACATTCGGGTGGCTTTGCTGGTCTTGTTTTACCATTGTCAAAATGTCTTGTAGACCGGGATTCCGAGACTGATCGGGTCTTTCCGGGAGAAGGTTTATCCTTCGTTGACCGCGAGAGCTTATGATGGGCTAAGTTGGGACACCCCTGCAGGGTATTATCTTTCGAAAGCCGTGCCCGCGGTTATGAGGCAGATGGGAATTTTTTAATGTCCGGTTGTAGAGAACTTGTCACTTTACCCAATTAAAATACATCAACTGCGTGTGTAGCCGTGATGGTCTCTTCTCGGCGGAGTCCGGGAAGTGAACACGGTCTGAGTTATGTATGACGTAAGTAGGAGTTCAGGATCACTTCTTGGTCATTGCTAGATGATGACCGTTCCGTTGCTTCTCTTCTCGCTCTCTTTTGCGTAAGTTAGCCACCATATATCCTTATTGCCGCTGCAGGTCCACGTCTTTACACCTCCCTTTCCTATAAGCTTAAATAGTCGTTATCTCGCGGGTGTGAGATTGCTGAGTCCCCGTGACTCACAGATTCTACCAAAACAGTTGCAGGTGCCGACGATGCCAGTACCGATGATGGGGTCGATCTCAAGTGGGAGTTCGACGAGGAACGTGGTCGTTACTATGTGTCTTTTCCTGATGATCAGTAGTGGAGCCTAGTTGGGACGATCGGGGATCTAGCATTTGGGGTTGTCTTATTTTCATTTGGATCTTGACCGTAGTCGGTCTATATGTGTGTACGTTGGATGATGTATGAATTATATTTATGTATTGTGTGAAGTGGCGAGTGTAAGCCAACTCTTTATCACATTCTTGTTCATTACATGGGATTGCGTGAAGATGACCCTTCTTGCGACAAAACCACTATGCGGTTATGCCTCTAAGTCGTGCCTCGACATGTGGGAGATATAGCCGCATCGTGGGCGTTACACCTTGCTTGTCTGTAGTAAGTACTATTGTTCAGTACTTGATTTGTGTTTGTGAACCCTGTATTGTTTATTAGTACTGCCGCTTTTGGTGTGTGGTCAGTCCTGAGAACGGTCTATGTTAATGTCTGTCCACTCAATTCAGTCTGTATATTTTGAACTATCCAGATCATCTTTTTTGTGAGGACTGTTTATCAATTATGGTTACACTCCAATATCTGTATGCATTGCGGGGTTTATCGCACCCACCAGGATTTCCAGTCCCATGGATGTTCGGTCCATACGATTTGTCATGACCTTTGGACTGTTCTGCTTGTGGGAGTAGGCGGTGCCCTTGCATGCCACCCGTAGTTGGACGATCAATCTTCTGTTTAGTACTTCAACATAGTGATTTCCTGGTAAGGATTCACTCGTGTCACATCAAGTAAATCTTATTGATTTACTGTCTAAATCTTATTGATTTAATGTCATGTTTTCTTTCTTTTCCTGAAATTTTATTGTGCAGGTTTTTCCATGTGGCATTCATCACAGAATAAACCGTTTGGTTTCCTCTAGGATGGCTATTTTTGCAGGTTTCACTTCTTATGTCGTGTCAGTAACGAAGGCACTGTCCATCACTTATATTACTAGAAAAAAATGGATCAGTCTGTTGTCTGAGTACAAGCTGAATCCCTATGATGAAGTGCAGTTTGGTTTAACAAAAATGCCACAATTAGTCCTTCTCGCGTTTAAAAGAAATGAAGAAAAAACTGGATCACGGTCAAGAAGCCTAGTCAAGTTAGAAAGCTGATCATAGCAGACCAGACACGATCGCCGCTGTCTCGCACATCGGTACCACCTTCAGCAACGGATCGAGCACCGATAGTTGCTCTAGCACTGACAGCGGCAGCAGCTCAGTCTGATGCAGCTAAGGATTGGGCACCGACCGCGTCAGCGGATCAGGCTGATCTACCGGAGGATCGGGCATCGAAACCGGCACCAGCTCCGACACCGGTACCAGCTCTACAACGAGCACCATCTCCGGCAGCAGCAGCGGCTTTGGCACCTGCACCAACACTTGCACTTGCATCTTCTCCGGCCTGTGCAGCGGCAACCGAACGAGCAGTTGCACCGGCAACAGACTGGGCTGCAGTTCGCACTTCATATACCAAAGTCCTTACAAAAACCGACATGTCCACCTTCTTGGTAAGCATTGGCCGCTCAAGTGTTTCGTTCTTTTTTCTTTCCATGTTGTTTCGCATGATTCACTGTGTTGATCTAATTATTTGGGTATGTCTTCCTGTTTGCAAACAGAGAATTCCTAGAGCAACGAGGGAGTCGTTCAACAATCCGGGCGACAGCGGCCAAGTTTCTCTTACCATGCGCAACCTTGGTGTGAATGAACCTGCTCAATATACCGTAAGTACAAAGGATGGTCGCATGATGATTGGTGCTAAAGGATGGTCAAGGTTCAAATCTAAATCATATCTTGCGGTAGGGGATGATCTCAAAATCAAACTTTCTCGGCAAGGAGAGCTGGTCCAAATCAACCTTGAAATTCTTCAGTAGCAGCATGCAACTGCAGAACTGATCTATCCTCCGAGAGATTTTGATGTAATAATATAGCATGGTGAAACAAGTGTCCCGTGTGTATAAGTAATACGACAGTATTACTTATCACATGGTATATCGTTGATAGAATTGCAACTCTCATTGTTGGTTAGGAACTGTCGTTCGATTTCATTCCAATAGCTGTCGTGCTTTATTCAATTTTGTGTATTCGCCTTGCGACAGCATCTAAAACCAGCGCCGTACCGATCACTTGCAATATGAAAAGCGCTGAGGTAGAACACATGGTCCCCCAAACATGCAGGGTGGGCCTGTGGCCCAAAGTCCAGAACCGTGAGCATGTCTGAGTATTATATTCTCAGCTGAACCCCCATAATGCCCGTGCGTTGCACGTAACATGAAGATGCATTTGTATGAGTATTTTATCGTGTGAGAGAAAAGGATGAACGAGGGAAGGCCTTATTTGCAAATGTGGAGACGTGTGTGGGTACCTTTTTGCAAAATTGCCATAGTTTCCTTCCTATCCGTCAGATATAAATCGGACGGTCTATATTCCAGGATGGGAGGCACACCATCATCCCCAGCTCGTCTATACTATGTTAAAAACAACTCTGTTTTTTATAATTATATATGTCATATATATTCCCCTTGATTTTTCTTATGTATAAAGTTGTGATATAAAAGATTTGTATATTTCTTTACATAGGGAGTATCTCTCTGTCAAAAATATATTTTTGTGTAACTAGTTACTCCTGTCTTTCTACTTCCTTTCGCTGATATGTGGGGCATCCGGCAACGGGGTCCACGTGCCATATGCACAAATTAAAGTGCACAACTACACGGTAATATTTCACTGGGCCTGAATCCCCTTCTCCCTCGTCTGCTTGTTCAGAGAAAAACCCCTCTCGGCGATTGCATAGGGTTTTCTCATGGAGAACCATGTACGAATTCTTCATCCATCCCCGATAAATCCAAGTCCCTTGGTCGCAGGTAATCCTAGGATGGCAGCCGCCGCCGTTGATGCATTTTTCTTCCTACTGAATATAGTGTGTTTCATTTGCAGTTCCCAAAGTGCGAGGACCCTACAGGTTTTTGCGCCCTCGGCGAGACGCCACACTTTTTCCTTCTCATCCTAACACAGGATTTTAAAACGCGCACAGTATGTTCCTAGAATCCTCTTTTCTATCCGGGAGGGTGGGGTTTTTTTGAACATGTTGTCGACTAATTTGGAAATTTGGATTGCTATATTTGGATAAAAGGAACTACCAGTATGATGGCAACACTGACGTGAAGGAGGAAGTTATTTCTAGATTTGGATAGGGAATACATTGTGTTCTCATATTATTTTTCCTGTAGTGCATTATTTGCTCTGCCAGAACACATGTACTCAAGATGCTCGGCCTTGCCATAACTGAATACACCAGTTTAATGGTCACAGTGAAGACAAGCCATGGATATAAGTTCCGAGTTGGCTTCATGAATCAAGAAGATCGCTGTTTTTCTATGGCCGAACTTGGATAAACTTTCTCAAGTCTTACGGACTGAAAGTTGGCGCATGAATGTTGATCGAAATAGCAGAACCTGGTCTCATCTGCACTGCGATCTTCCACCCCGACGTCATTCCAATTGTTCATCCATGTTAGTTTTGTATCTGGTTCTTGCTTGTTGCCTCGATTACTTCTTAATCCACCTATTCTGTCTAACTAATCACAATTTAACTTTAGAAGTAGCAACGAATCTCTCACGAAGATGCTACTTCTAACTAATATTACTGCTGGTTTCAGTTAAGGTTGTTAAGTACTCCTGCTGCTTTTACAGTCTGTCGTGTTTCTTCAGTCATGTCTTCCTCGAGCCACCAAAACCAAACCAGCACTGGCGGGGCCGCCTGCTTCCACCTCCCGCGGCTGGCTGCGCCTCAGCGCACGCATCGTCGCCCCACCGTCTCCTAAATCGTTAACGCCGACGTCCGAGGCCTCGCTGTCGTCCTCCGCGCGCTTTGGTGCGCTCGCGGCGGCGCCGCCCTCTCGTGTTGTCAACATGGTCAACAAACAACAGGAATCGGCAGAAGTACGTGGAGAGGATGACAGTACGGGCCCACCATGTCAGTGTATGGAAAAATAAAATGCTTCCTCCTAGTGTTTTCCTGACATCTGGGACCCACGACATTGTGAGCGTATATAGTCAATAGACAAGAGAATAGTACAAGATCGGCTGACACGTGAGACGTAGCTGCTCAAGCAGTATTTTTTTGTTATTGTTGAGACGGAGCAGGGTTTGAACTGGGTTGTGTCCTGTCTAGCCCAGGCTTATATTTTATGTTCACGATGTGACCAGCCCAGCTATTTTTTCTTTGTGAAAATGAGCCCACCTTATTTTTTCTGAAGAATACCCAATCCAGGCCTACTTATTTTTCTACGCCCTGATGGGCTGCAACTCTTTCAAGACGCCTGCAAATCTTGAAAGTAATATGAAATGGGTTGTAAATATAAAAACAGATGACAAATTGGCAATTACTTCATAATTTTTGAATGTTTTCACATTTTCAGATTCCTATTTCACTAGGCATTTACCCACAGAAATATGCGAAATTGGCCAGGGCCAACCAAAAAAACGGACTGCAATAAATTGCATAAGAAGTCGCAATGAGCTATATATAAATTATTAAAAAAAGAGGGAATGGTCTGACTTATGGGCCTATTAAGTTGACGCGTATGCAAGATTTTTTTAGTTATTATATACGTCAACAAACGATTCTAGCAGACGTAACCGTTGGATGTCAATCCAACGGCCGTCGTGTTTCTTCAATCTCTGATCTTCTTGCTCCAGCCGCCAAATCCAGCACCGGCGGGACCGCCTGCTCCCGCCTCCCGTGCAGGCCTCACCGCCCCCTACTACTCCCACCGCTGGCCAGGGCATACCTCTACTCACCCACACCCCATGTTAATCTGCGGCGATGGCAGCCTCACATCGCAGCCGAACCAGTGAACCCTCGTACTCCTCTCCGCGTGGGCATCCACTGCCGTATCTTCCCCGGCTCCACGTCGTCCCCTTCCTAGGCCTCGACGTTGTCCACCGCCCTGGTGCTCTCGGCGCGGCGTCGTCAACATGGTCAAGGAACGACTTCCATTGGAAGAGTACTGTCGTGGAGAGGCTGACAGCTGGGTCCACGGCAGCCGCAAGGAAGTGCCTCCTTATTACGCGGAAAATAATTATTCCTCCACCTGACAGCAGGGACCCATCGGACGGGCCACCGTATTTGGAGAAAAAACGTTTCCCCCTGACTGCTGGGACCCACCGGACGGGCCACCGTTTTTCGGGAAAAAAACATCCCCCCGCTGTCAGCTCGGACCCACTGGAAGTGCCTCCTTATTACGCACAAAAAAACGAATACTCCCCTTGCTAGTTCGGACCCACCTTGGTTGGAGGCTGACTTGTGGGCCTACTAAGTTGACGGGAATGGAGTGCTTTGTCAACTTAGTCAATATGAACGATTCTAGCTCCAGTGACCGTACGATGTCTATCCAACGACCGTAGTGCTTCTTCATCCTCTGGTCTTCTTGCTCCAGCCGCCCAAAGCAGCGCCGGTCATGCCGCATGCTCCTGCCTCCCGTGGCCGGCTGTGCTCCCGCAGAGGCCTTATCGCCCCCTACTATCCCCAACGCTGGCCAGGCCCTGGGGCGAAGGCAGCCTCACACCGCAGCCAAACTAGTGAACCCTCGTACTCCTCTCCGTGCGGGCTTCCACTCCCGCGTCTTTCCCCGGCTCCGCGTCGCCCCCTTCCTAGGCCTTGCCATTGTCCACCGCCCTGGTGCTCTCGGAGCGGCGTGGTCAACGTGGTCAGGGAACGACTTCCATCGGAAGAGTACTGTACGTGGAGAGGCTGACAACTGGGTCCACGACGGCCGCAAGGAAGTGCCTCCTTATTACGCGCAAAATAATTATTCCTCCACCTGACAGCAGGGAACCACCGGACGGGCCACCGTATTTCGCAAAAAAAATGTTTCCCCCTGATTGCTGGGACCCACCAGCTACATCTTCGCACGCAAGGAAGTGCGTCCGGGCAAAAAAAACGATTTGCCCCCGACTACTGGGACCCACCAGCTACATCTTCGCAGGCAAGGAAGTGCCTGACAGTCGGGACCCACCTGGTCGAAGCGTACGTAGCGTTCATTCTAGTCACGAACGTGTACGTACATACTGGTCGATGTAGAGGCGCGCACGGGTCGTAGTAGAGGCGCGCACGTAGCATGTACACGTACGTACAGCAGCCAGTGTGCAAGAAAGAAAATACGGCCACATACGTACATACGGGCAGGGTCTCGAACGCCTACTGACGCATACGTACGGCCAGGGCTCGTGTACATGGCTGGGTCGGAACGGAGAAACTGCGTCGTCGTCGTGTTCATGGGGAGCCAACCGGCTGGGTCGGAACGGAATGCGTCGTCGTGTTCATCGGGAGGGCTTGGACGGAATAGCCGATGGAAACGAGGCCTGGCGTACCGCAGAACGGAGGAAATGGCCTTGTGTTCGACCGGCCACGTTCGAAACGGGATCCTGTTCATCGGGAGGGGTCTGGCGTACCGCAAAACGGAGGAAACGGACCTCCTACGGTCGAAACGGGGGTCCTATTGATTGGCAGGGGTGTGGCATACCGCAAACGGAGGAAACGGACTTGTGTTGGAGCGCTACGGTCGAAACGGGGGTGCTGTTCATTGGGAGGGGTGTGGCGTACCGCAAAACGGAACTCCACGGGATACTGTTCATCTCCACCGTCGACCCCCTCCAGCCTCCACGGGCTACTATTCATCCACCATCGACCTCCTCTAGCCTCCACCTGCGACTGTTCATCCAGCCTCCACCGCGCGCTACTCCACCGGCTACTGTTCAACCAGCCCTCTCCACGGGCTCCTGTTCAACCACCCCTCCACGGGCTACTGTTCATCCAACCCTCCACCGTCTACTGTTCATCCAGCCCTCCATGGGGTGGTCCTGTTCATCCAGCCCTCCACGGGGTCCTGTTCATCCAGCCCCAACCGACTCGATCGATCGGGGTCCTGTTCATCCAGAGGCAACACCACGGGGTCCTGTTCATCCACCCCCAGCGGGAACTGTTCATCCAAACCCCCCAGCAACGCTCACTGTTCATCCAGAGGCAGCATCGATCAACTTCAGTTAGCAGCAGCAGCGAAGCAATCGATCGATCGGGTTCAGTTAACAGCCATCGATCGATCGCTCGGGTTCAGTAACGCGTAGCCTGCAGTGCAATCGCTCGGGTTTAGTTAGAGCCCAATGCCTCGCTCGGGTTCAGTTAGAGCCCAACACCTCACACCCACACGCGTGCGTGTACGAGAGAAACATGCATCGCTCGGCCCCGACCACCCACCGTAACAGCGAACACCCCGATATTTTCCTCGCCCTCGCTTCTACCACAGTTTTTTCTGTCATGGACGGCCCAAAGAATGTCATGCAGCTGCGTCTCCGGCCCGCCCAGGACGAAAAGCCCATTTTCTGTCATGATTTTTTTTCATAGAAGTAGGACCCCACCACATCTATGATGATACCGCGTTTTGTCACAATTATCGTCATAGAAGTGTCATAAGTATGATAGAAAAAAATTGTTTGGCCCAAAATGTCACGGATGTGTCTTTTTCTGTCGTGTATTGATCTACAACATAGTTATGCAAATACTATCAAGACTAAGTTCATGATAAATTAAGTTCAACTAATCATATTACTTAAGAAATCCCACTTAGATAGACATCCCGCTAGTCATCAAAATGATCACGTGATCCATATCAACTAAACCATGTCCGATTCACGTGAGATGGAGTAGTTTTCAATGGTGAACATCACTATGTTGATCATATCTACTATATGATTCACGCTCGACCTTTCGGTCTCAGTGTTCCGAGGCCATATCTGCATATATGCTAGGCTCATCAAGTTTAACCCGAGTATTCTGCGTGTGCAAAACTGGCTTGCACCCGTTGTATGTGAACGTAGAGCTTATCACACCCGATCATCACGTGGTGTCTCAGCGCGAAGAACTGTCGCAACAGTGCATACTCATGGAGAATAATTATACCTTGAAAATTTAGTAAGGGATCATCTTATAAAGCTACCGTCGTACTGAGCAAAATAAGATGCATAAAAGAGCATCACATGCAATCAAAATGTGTGACATGATATGGTCATCATCATCTTGTGCCTTTGATATCCATCTCCAAAGTACCTTCATGATCTCCATTGTCACCGGCATGACACCATGATCTCTATCAACGTGTCGTCACATGGTCGTCTCGCCAACTATTGCTTTTTGCAACTATTGCTATCGCATAGGATAAAGTAAAGCAATTACATGACGATTGCATCTTATGCAATAAAGAGACAACCATAAGGCTCCTGCCAGTTGGCGATAACTTTACAGAACATGATCATCTCATATAACAATTTATATCTCATCACGTCTTGACCATATCACATCACAACATGCCCTGCAAAAACAAGTTAGACGTCCTCTACTTTGTTGTTGCAAGTTTTACGTGACTGCCACGGGCTTCTAGCAAGAACCGTTCTTACCTACGCATCAAAACCACAACGATTTTTCGTCAAGTATGCTATTTTAACCTTCAACAAGGACCGGGTGTAGTCACACTCGATTCAACTAAAGTTGGAGAAACAGACACCCACTAGCCACCGGTGTGCGAAGCACGGCGGTAGAACCAGTCTCATGAACGCGGTCATGTATTGTTGGTCTGGGCCGCTTCATCCAACAATACTGCTGAATCAAAGTATGACATGCTGGTAAGCAGTATGACTATTATTGCCCACAACTCTTTGTGTTCTACTCGTGCATATAACATCTACGCATAGACCTGGCTCAGATACCACTATTGGGGAACGTAGTATTTCAAAAAAATTCCTACGATCACACAATATCTATCTAGGATAGCAACGAGTGGGGAGAGTGTGTCCACGTACCCTCGTAGACCGAAAGCGGAAGCGTTTAGTAACGCGGTTGATGTAGTCGAACGTCTTCGCGATCCAACCGATCAAGTACCGAATACACGGCACCTCCGCGATCTGCACATGTTCAGCTCGGTGACGTCCCTCGAACTCTAGATCCAGCTCAAGCCGAGGGAGAGTTTCGTCAGCATGACGGCGTGGTGATGGTGATGATGAAGTTCCCGATGCAGGGCTTCGCCTAAGCACTATGACAATATGACCGAGGTGGAAAACTATGGAGGGGGGCACTGCACACGGCTAAGAAATCAACGTGTGTGTCTTTGGGGTGCCCCATGCCCACGTATATAAAGAAGGGGGGAAGAGGAGGCCGGCCTAGGAGGGGCGCGCCTATAGGGGGAGTCCACCTAGGATTCCCAATCCTAGTTGGAGTCCCCTTCCTTTTCCAAGAGGGGAGAGTGGGAAGGAGTAGGAGAGGGAGAAGGAAAGAGAGGGGGGCGCCGCCCCCTCCCTAGTCCAATTCGGACTTGCCATGGGGGGGCGCGTGGCCACCCCTTGAGGCCCTTCTCTCCTTTCTCGTATGGCCCATCAAGGCCCACTACTTCCCCGGCGAATTCCCGTAACTCTCTGGTACTCTGAAAAATACTCGAATCACTCGAAACCTTTCCGATGTCCGAATATAGCCTTCCAATATATCGATGTTTATGTCTCGACCATTTAGAGACTCCTCGTCATGTCCGTGATCTCATCCGGGACTCCGAACAACCTTCGGTACATCAAATCACATAACTCATAATACAAATCGTCATCGAACGTTAAGCGTGCAGACCCTACGGGTTCGAGAACTATGTAGACATGACCAAGACACATCTCCGGTCAATAACCAATAGCGGAACCTGGATGCTCATATTGGCTCCTACATATTCTACGAAGATCTTTATCGGTCAAACCGCATAAAAATATACATTGTTTCCTTTGTCATCGGTATGTTACTTGCCCGAGATTCGATCGTCGGTATCATCATACCTAGTTCAATCTCGTTACCGGCAAGTCTCTTTACTCGTTTTGTAAAGCAACATCCCGCAACTAACTCATTAGTCACATTGCTTGCAAGGCTTATATTGATGTGCATTACTGAGAGGGAACAGAGATACCTCTCCGATACACGGAGTGACAAATCCTAATCTCGATCTATGCCAACCCAACAAACACCTTCGGAGACACCTGTAGAGCATCTTTATAATCACCCAGTTACGTTGTGACGTTTTATAGCACACAAGGTGTTCCTCCAGTATTCGGGAGTTGCATAATCTCATAGTCAGAGGAACATGTATAAGTGATGAAGAAAGCAATAGCAATAAAACTCAACGATCATAATGCTAAGCTAACGGATGGGTCTTGTCCATCACATCATTCTCTAATGATGTGATCCCGTTCATCAAATGACAACACATGTCTATGGTCAGGAAACATAACCATCTTTGATTAACGAGCTAGTCAAGTAGCGGGATACTAGGGACACTCAGTTTTGTCTTTGTATTCACACATGTACTAAGTTTCCGGTTAATACAATTCTAGCTTGAATAATAAACATTTATCATGATATAAGGAAATATAAATAACAACTTTATTATTGCCTCTAGGGCATATTTCCTTCAGGTTATCGAACCAGTAGGAGAGCCATGCAACACTACGTAAACATCACCTGCACACAAATAACAAATACTCGCAACCCGACGTGTTAAAGGGGTTTTCAATCCCTTTCGGGTAAGGGCGCCGGAAATTGGCAAACAGACGTGAGAGAGTTGTAATAATTGATAGATCGAATGCAAAATGAAATAATGTGCAGCAAGGTATTTTTGTATTTTTTGTTTAATAGATCTGAAAATAAAAGCAAAGGAAAATAGATCGCAAAGGCAAATATATTAAAGAAGAGACCCGGGGGCCGTAGATTTCACTAGTGGGTTCTCTCGAGAAAAATACCAAACGGTGGGTAAACAAATTACTATTGGGCAATTGATAGAACTTCAAATGATCATGACGATATCTAGGCAATGATCATTATATATGCATCACGTCAAAGATTAGTAGACCGACTCCTACCTACATCTACTACTATTACTCCACGCATCGACCGCTATCCAGCATGCATTTACTGTATTAAGTTCATGGAGAAACAGCGTAATGCAATAAGAATGATGACATGATGTAGACAAGATCTATTTATGTAGAAATAGACCCCATCTTGCTATCCTTAATGGCAACGATACATACGTGTCGGTTCCCCTTCTGTCACTGGGATCAAGCACCGTAAGATCGAACCCATCACAAAGCACCTCTTCCCATTGCAAGATAAATAGATCAAGTTGGCCAAACAAAACCCAAATATCGGAGAAGAAATACGAGGCTATAAGAAATCATGCATATAAGAGACCAAAGAAGACTCAAATAACTTTCATGGATAAAAAGATAGATCTGATCATAAACTCAAAGTTCATCTGATCCCAACAAACACACCGCAAAAAGAATTATATCATATGGATCTCCAAGAGACCATTGTATTGAGAATCAAACGAGAGAGAGGAACCCATCTAGCTACTAACTACGGACCCGAAGGAATACAAAAGACCTGGTGGGTTGTGCTCCCCTCGGAGCACCCTCAGGCGCTTCTCCGGCCCACTGGATGTCTTTTGGTCCAAAAAAATCCACGAAAAGTTTTGCTGTGTTTGGACTCCTTTTGGTATTGATTTCCTACGATGTAAAAAACATGCAG
The DNA here is from genome assembly GCF_018294505.1 of Triticum aestivum. Lineage (NCBI taxonomy): Eukaryota > Viridiplantae > Streptophyta > Magnoliopsida > Poales > Poaceae > Triticum > Triticum aestivum. Next base: position 161,156,812 of record NC_057808.1, on the reverse strand, counting down.
AAAATAGCAACTGGCACATGGCACTATGTCAATAGGTTAGTACCAAAAAATGATATAACATGACTATAAAATGATTATAAAACATCCAGGAATGATAATATAACAGCGTGGCACAATAAAAAATTATAGATATATTGGAGACGTATCAGTGCATAGATTGGAGACTTGCGTGGCTCTTAACTGTGGGAAATACTTATCTCTACTTTGTTGCATCACCCTTTCCTCTTCAAGGGAAAAACCAATGCAAGCTCAAGAAGTAGCAGCTACCCTAACTAGAGGAAGCGGAAGGAGTATATATAGGTTAGTCCACGAAGGGGTAAGTGAGGAGGGGATACATGGGCCTCTAGCCTGGCTGTGCACGCGCAGGTCCCCGTCGTCCGGAGGACGTGGGTCGTCCGGAGGCTTGCGGGGGTCCGGACATCTGGAGGGCGTTGGACTTCCGATGTTTTGGCTCTGGACAGGTGACACCGGATTTCCGGTAGGTGTCGGTCGTCCAGTCGCTGGGACTCGTCATACGTCCGGTGGTCGTCGGTCGTCCGTCCGTTGTAGGGCTCGTCGGTTGTAGCTCTTCTAGCCGTCTGGGCTGCACCAGGTACCAGATATCCGATGACGTCGGAACATCCAGTGGCTGTAGCTTGTAGCAGTTCCGTTTCTTCCATTTTCACTTGCACGCTTCCTTGGTGATCCTTGGCGCTTGCACTCCTCGGTGTCCGTGAAGCTCCGACAATACCTATGCATGCACACGAGTGGAGTGTCAAGTAGTATACCATCCTTGAAGGGGTCAAGTGAACACGCATAAAGGAGATGAGTCACCTTTGCATATGTGAAGTAGATGTTGAACGTGTCACTTGCCAAACGGACTCTTGACATGGTGATGTCCATAGGATGCTCCACATCAGTTAGGCTTTTCGGTGAGACCGATCATACCAACTCAGTAAGACTGAAGTGCGATGGCTAGGGCAAGACCTCGTTTCCGAAATTCCGATCAGTTCATCTCGGCGATTTCGAAATGAAGCAACTTCATCACAGAACCATGGTCAGGCCATCTCGGTGAGACCGATATCGATTTCGGTTGCACCAAAGTATTAGTGTTTGGCATATGGCTGTGTATGGGATCATCTTGGTGGTTCCAGATGGGATTGTTTCGGTGGGACAGAGATGGATATTAGGGTTCTGGATAGGAGTGAAGTGGTGAAGTAGTTGAGGGTTTTGGAGCAATATCACTACCACTTGTGAGCTGCGTTGGGATTTCCCCAAAGAGGATAGGATGATGTAGTACAGTAGAGATAAGTATTTCCCTTAGTTAAGAACCAAGGTTATCAATCATGTAGGAGAACCAAGCAACACCTCATTAGCAGTACCTACACACAAAATAACAAATACTTGCACCCAACGCAAACAAGGCGTTGTCAATTGATACGTCTCCGTTGTATCTATAATTTTTTATTGTTTAATGCCAATATTCTACAACTTTCATATACTTTTGGCAACTTTTTATATTATTTTTGGGACTAACATATTAATCCAGTGCCTAGTGCTAGTTCCTGTTTGTTGCATGTTATTTGTTTCGCAGGATATCCATATCAAACAAAGTCCGAACGCGATAAAAACTTACGAAGATTTTTTTGGAATATATGTGATTTCTGGCCCGAGGGGCCCACAAGCCCTAGGTGCGTGCCCCTACCCTGGGCACGCCTGGGAGGCTTGTGGACAGCCCGTAAGGTGGTTGGTACCGTTCTTTGGCCACAAGAAAGCTAATATCCGGATAAAAATCGTGTTAAAATTTCAACCTAATCGGAGTTACGTATCTTTGGGAATTTAAGAAATGGTGAAAGGCTAGAAAATAGGAACGCGGAAACAGAGACAAACAGAGGGATAGATCCAATATCGGAGGGGCTCCCGCCTCCCGCCCCTCCACTGCCATGGAGGACATGGACCATAGAGGAAACCCTCCTCCCATCTAGGCGGGAGGTCAAGGAAGAAGAAGAAGGAGGGGGGCTCTCTCCCCCTCTCTCCCGGTGGCGCCAGAACGCCGGCAGGGCCATCACCGTGACGACGATCTACACCAACAACTTCGCCGTTGTCATCACCAACTCTCTCCCCCTCTATGCAGCGGTGTAACACCTCTTCTCCCCGCTGTAATATATACTTAAACATGGTGCTCAACGCTATATCTTATTTCCCAATGATGTATGGCTATCCTATGATATTTGAGTAGATCAGTTTTGTCCTATGGGTTAATTGATGATTGTGATTGGTTTGAGTTGTATGTTTTATTATTGGTATTGTCCTATGGTGCTCTCCGCGTGGCGCAAGCGTGAGGGATCCCCACTGTAGGTTTTGCAATATGTTCATGACTCACTTATGGTGGGTGACATGAGTGAGAGAAGCACAGACCCGAGTAAGTAGGTTGTTTGCGTATGGGAGTAAAGAGGACTTGATATTTTAATGCTATGCTTTGGTTTTACCTTATTGATCTTTAGTAGTTGAGGATGCTTGCTAGAGTTCCAATCATAGGTGCATATGATCCAAGTAGAGAAAGTATGTTAGCTTATGCCTCTCCCTCATATAAACTTGCAATAATGATTACCGGTCTAGTTCTCGATTGCCAAGGACAAATAATTTTCTTGTGTGACAAAAAGCTCTCTACTAAAACTAACTTAGATGTTTCTTCATCTAAATAACCCCTATCTTTTATTTGCGTGTTCTTTATTATCTTGCAAACCTATTCTATCACACCTACAAAGTACATCTAGTTTCATACTTGTTCTAGGTAAAGCGAACGTTAAGCGTGCGTAGAGTTGTATCGGTGGTCGATAGAACTTGAGGGAATATTTGTTCTACCTTTAGCTCCTCGTTGGGTTCGACACTCTTACTTATCGAGAAAGGCTACAATTGATTCCCTATACTTGTGGGTTACCAAGACCTTTTTCTGGAGCCGTTGCTGGGGAGCAACAACGTGGGGTGAATATTCTCGTGTGTGCTTGTTTGCTTTTTCACTAAGTAGATTTTATTTTCTATTCTAAGTTGTTATCTATCTTTAGTTGTGGATATGGAATACGAAATACCAAAAAAATAGGTGTATTTGCTATTCATGGAGATGGGGAACCTCCTGAAACCCTCGATGCTTGTTATGTGGAAAATATTAAACACTACTTTGATAATCCTGGGAAAACCCCATTGAACTTGATAATGGGAGACACGTTGGATCAACGTGAATACTTTAGGGATTATCGCTTGACTCAAAAAGGGAAACTATTATGGGATCAAATTCATATTTTTCATGCTCAGAATTTATGATTGAGATATGATTATACTTGTTGCTCTAGGATGAAGGCCTCACACCTTCCCTTTTCATGTAAATTTAATGACAATGAAACCTTGGCTTCACTACAAAAAAAAACACTTCCGTGATGATACTTGTTTGTCACAGTAGGTCACGTTTTGTGTCATGCATGTACATCCATGACGATTTTATGATAGAATCAAGATAGTCATACCTGTGTTGTCGTAGAAGTGTTCCATGACATTACAAAAATTATCATAACAGAAGTGTCCACTTCCGTGACGATAAATCGCGCGTCATAGAAGTGCTTTCGTCAAGGGTAACCGACACGTGGCATCCACTGTAACGGGTCACTGTTAAGCTATCGGGTTCCGATTTGGATCCGATAACCCGTTAACAGCGCGGATCAATGGGGATTTTCCACGTGTAAAATTCTCATTGGCCGTCAGATCCATGTGTCGGCCCGGCGTTCGGACAGTTGTCATCCAGGGAATGGACGGTATACGCCTGTGATATGTCGACACGTGTCTCGGCCCAACAGTGTGATAACCCACAAGTATAGGGGATCAATTGTAGCCTCTTTCGATAAGTAAGAGTGTCGAACCCAACGAGGAGCTAAACGTGGAACATATATTCCCTCAAGTTCTATCGACCACCGGTACAACTCTACGCACGCTTAACGTTCGCTTTACCTAGAACAAGTATGAAACTATAAGTACTTTGTAGGTGTTGTTGGATAGGTTTGCAAGATAATAAAGAACACGTAAATAAAAGCAAAAGGCTGTTTAGATAAAGACACAATAAAGTAAATATAGCGAGTGTGGAAAAGTGGTGGTAGGAGTTGCGAAATTGTCCCTAAGCAATTGACTACTTTACTAGACCGATAGCAAGTTTTATGTGGGAGAGGCCACTGCTAGCATGTCATCCCTGACTTGGAATTCTATGCACTTATGATTGGAACTATTAGCAAGCATCCGCAACTACTAGCGTTCATTAAGGTAAAACCCAACCATAGCATTAAGTTATATTGGTCCCCCTTCAATCCCGTATGCATCAATTTCTATGCTAGGTTGAAGCTTCTGTCACTCTTGCCCTCCAATACATAGTCCTATCAACATACAACTAACCCTATGGTGTGATCCACGCGCGCGCTCATATGATGGGCACCAATGGACAGCAACATAACCACAAGCAAATTAAATCAATCATAGCAATTCATCAACCACCGATAGGACAACGAAAATCTACTCAGACATCACAGGATGGCAACACATCGTTGGATAATAATATGAAGCATAAAGCACCATGTTCAAGTAGAGGGTACAGCGGGTTGCGGGAGAGTGGACCGCTGTAGATAGAGGGGGGAAGGTCATGGAGATGTTGGTGAAGATGGCGGAGGTGTTGGTGAAGATCGCGGTGATGATGATGGTGGCCACGGCAGCGTTCCGGCGCCACCGGAAGAGAAGGGGAGAGGCGGCCCCTTCTTCTTCTTCTTCTTCCTTGACCTCCTCCCTAGATGGGAGAAGGGTTTCCCCTCTGGTCCTTGGCCTCCATGGCATGGGAGGGGCGAGAGCCCCTCCAAGATTGAATCTGTCTCTCTGTCTCTCTCTGTTTCTGTGTTCTCGAGGTCTGCCCTTTCACCGTTTCGTATATATATGGAGATCCGTAACTCCGATTGGATTGAAACCTTCGTCGAGATTTTTTTCTTCTGAAAATTAGCTTTCTTGCGGCCGAAGAAGAGCAGCAACCGCCTTATGGGTGGTCCACGAGGGGGGCAGGCGCGCCCCCCTGCCTCGTGGCCACCTCGGGCACCTTCTCGCGTTGATTCTTCTTCCCATATTCTCCAAATATTCCAAAAAGATTCTCCGTCCGTTTTTATCCCGTTTGGATTCCGTTTGATATGGGGTTTCTACGAAACATAAAACATGCAACAAACAGGAACTGGCATTGGGCACTGGATCAATATGTTAGTCCCAAAAATAGTATAAAAAGTTGCCAAAAGTATATGAAAGTTGCATAATATTGGCATGGAACAATCAAAAATTATAGATACGACGGAGACGTATCACAGTGGCCCATTCAGGTTAAAGGGCCGGGCCTGTCAAAATAAGCGGACTGGCCCATTAGTGGCCTACTAGAGTCAGACCCATTTACAAGCACGGCCCATACAAGTTACACAGAATCGGCCCATCAAAGGCCCATTCTAGATTTGAGAATTTCCAGCCCATCATCAGTTTCAGCCCGTTAACGTCCTGCTACGTCTTTGGGCCCAATTACGGCCCGAGCTTCTTTCGGCCTAGTAGCAGCCCATTGTCAGTTCCAGCCTGTTAACGGCCCGGAACGTCTTTCGGCCTTTTCTCGGCCCATTCTGTAGTTGGGCCAATTCTAGCCCGTTGTGACTTTCGTCCTGTCCTGGGCCCATTCGGTAAATGGGCCAATTCCTAGACCATTTTGTCTTTCGACCTGTTAACGGCCCGCACAATAGTTGGGCCTTTGACTTTGGGTCCAATAGGGGCCCACGTTCCATAGGGCAAAATTTTAGTCCGACACGACTTTCGGCCTGTTAAAAGCCTAGGTTGCAAGTTGGGCCTCCTCTGGCCCATAACACTTTCGGCCTCTTACTGGCCCGTAAGGTAAATTGACATGTATTTCGGCCTGCTAGAGGCCCGCGGGCCATTTCCATTTCCATTTCCATTTATACATGTTGTTACGGTAGGCCACATCATTTGGGAACCACTAAATATTATTTTGACCAGCCCAATAAAGGCCCGCTTTTGACTCACATGTTTGTTCGTTTGTATCTCATCCAGGACATGTCTGGGCGTGTTGGCCCCCATTTTAACGATATAGCATATTCAAGAATTATCCAAGTCTATACTATCGTCTCTAAAAAAACATACAATATAGAATAAAAAGACTAAGGCATAGAAACGTAGAATAATCCTACACTATACATAAAGAAATTATAGCCGAATATACCCACTGGGCATATAGTTCGGCACCAGTGATAATAAAGCGTACACAAACAACGAATTACATACACTGGACAAATAAAGCTCAAACATCATGGACACGCATCAATAGAACTTACCATTTGAACTATAATCTCTTCAGAAAATAGGATTGGCCGGATTCAGATAGCACAAATTTCAGTCTACAAAAATCTAGAATTCCTTCGTGGTTACCTCAGTGTCTTGTTTCATTTTTTGACTCCTGCATCTAATACCTGCAAGTCCAGTCTCAACTTGTTGATTGTACGTTGAGAATCATGTACACGTTGTCTTGCCACCTCTAGTTGATGCTCGAGAACATCAGCACATTCCAATTCCAATCCATAATCATTTGGTAATGGCCATGCCACACTGCTCGCATATCTTTGTGTTGATGTCAATTCATCCTGAAATATTTGTATAAGTACACATGACTAGGGCAAAAATATAGTTACAACAGTGAAGCGAGCAAGACAAACTATTTTGTACATGGCAAAACAGGACTAACAATAATGTTACACGTCATTAAGCATAAGCAGGTGATATTTTAAAAATTATAAAAATGGTAATCTGTGCAGCCCGCATACAGAAATCTCTCTTAGCTCACCAGAGGAGCATGATGTTGGGGCCAAATCCAAAACACAGACAAGTTACAAATTTAGACAGCACATTGCGTATAAGTAAGCAAGCATTAGGCCATTCTGTAGCTCAATTAAAGTCTTAGGGAGCATAATGAACATCAGAGGGATTCATACAAACCTACTATAGCAAGCAAAACTATGCAATCATTAGCCTAGTATAAACTAGATTGTGAGCCATATGCAGTAATAGTTGGTTAATAGAATTCAAAGCTTCACGCACAGTTCGCCAGAGTAATTAAATGGTAAGGCCTTTAATTGTGTCAACTAATAGTTATACAAGTACCCGACATCACGCATCATTGTTTGGGCATCTCATTAACTGAGGACAAATAAAGCAATTGAAAAGAGCAAATTAACTATGCCTGAAACAAACTAGCAATTGAACCGTTGAATTGGATATAGTGACTTACCTTAACTGGTTGAACTGGCTCAGCGCTGCTCCTACTTCTCTTGCAAGGCTCCTTCCTAACATCTTATACTTGGAAATCTTCAATCTTATCTTCATTGCACCCCTCTTCAAGGTGACACAAACTAGTTACTTGTCTCCTTGGAAGATAAATATGCATACTTTCTAGTCTGTGAACAACACAAAAGGATGAGATTATAACAAAACAACACCACATAATGAAAAATGCCACATCTCTTGCACTTGCACACAATGAATGACCATTTACTATGTGTGCACTAGATCTCCAGGTACTCTTGGAGAGCCTACTTTAGTGTACAGCCAAACCTTTATGTCAGCTATGAGTTAGACAAGCCACCACCACAACAACCCTTAGTGTTTAAATCGTTGACAAGCTCTGTTAGAGTGTTAGGTCAAGAACAACAAGTAATCAAAGCAAACAGTCCTAGTGTGGCTGGTTGATACAAACAAGCAATTGAACAGATGTGTGAGCAAATCTTACATATCAAGAAAAGAAGCAAAGAAGGAGGCTTAAAGACCATCACTTGACTAACCAGATTTAAGGGACATTTAAACATCATGTGCAACGTATGAACTAACATAAACATTACATATTCCAGATTCTACAATGGAATGCACATGTATTAGGTTATGCCATGTATGATGATGCCTAAATGTACACTATAGTAGGCAGGACTGATTCATCATTGCACACACAATTGAATTGCAGGTTAAGGGTCAGTTCTATTCCGCCTTTTCAGAGCTTATTGTCAAAATAAGCCATAAAAGACGTAAAGAAGTCATTTTTGAGTTATGGGCTTGGGCTTAACTTATTTCGCTTTGGAGGGGGTGTTTCGGGTAGAAGCTCACTAAAAATTGAAGGGAAGGGGAATAGTGAAATGACACTATTGTTTGCCTGTATTACACTCAAAATGCCACTGCTCACGCCCACGTCACACCTGACCCTCAAGTAAAAACAAACACACAAGTGTTCATTGCCCTGCCCGCTTGCATCTCCTCTCCCCTTTCCCTCTACCTCGATCCCCTGCCTGCAGCGTTAGGGTTCCTCCAGCGAGCCGTCACCACTGGTCCCATCTGGCCTAGTCCTCGACGATGCTCTGTCTAGCTAGGCTACATGGCTGGCGGGTAGGGCCAAATCTCCTCGGCTGCTCCTCCCTCTGGCGCTGCCCCTCATTCTCATGGTCTCCAGCAGCTGCTCCACTATTGTCCGTCCAACGCACAACTCCGGCGGGCGCCGCACAACTACGGCCAATGCCACACTGCGCTAGAAGGCACCTTATTCCCCCTCCACTCCTCCCAGGCCGTGGCCTTGAGGTGCTGTTGAAGGATGAGCTCATCCAACAAGGTGAGGATATCCTCTGTTTTTTTTCCAAATTTTCATTTTGATCCACTATACGATGAATTGCTATGAGCTGCTTCCGCTGCTGCTATATGATGCATTGCTATGAGCTGCTCCTGTTGCTACTATATGATGAATTGCTATGAGTTGCTACTGCTATATGATGAATTGCTACGAGCTGCTGCTATATGATGAGTTTCTATAAGATGCTCCTGCTGCTGCTATATGATGAATTGCTATGAGCTGCTCCTGTTATGTGATGAGTTGCTATGCGCTGCTACTGCTATATGATGCTTTCAGGTGGTGCTGCTATATGATAATAACCTGCCACATGTACCATCGAATTTCAATAAATAATTATTCTTCATTTAAATTTGGGTCATGTGTTCTTCGTTTAAATTAGGCAATGGGATCTCCATGGAAGACATTGACCAAAGTAGATTGTGCCAAGTAGATGGTATCTTTGTATTTGCATTTTGAACAAATAGTGATGGTCTGTTTTCCTATCATATTACTTACTGCACTGGGTTCAATATGTGATGTTTGCAAGTCAAATTAATTTTCATATGGGCAGCAAAATGACAAAATATAATGCAATCTAGACTTTTCACTGATCATACCAAAGATAAGCTGAAAAGGAAGGCAATGAAAAGAACTGGTTGGCTTATGACCTAGAGCTTATATTCGCATGTGCTTATTTTCTTAGGATAACTCATAATAACAGTCCCTAAGAAACTTGGCCAATAGAACTGACATACAAATAACATGTCACGATGATTGCAATGGAGGAGTGCCCTACCATAGCACACTGTATAGGCTCACCGCTGCCTCTCCTTTTTTTGCGATGTTCCATGAAATTGCCATATACATCTTGTACTTTTTCATTCCCTATCTGCAAGTTGACACGGCTAATTTCAGACATCTCTACATGATAATACATTGCATATCCCTTGCGCATATTTAAACCACCAATTAAAGATTGTGTGCGTAGCATAAACTAGCCATGAATCTGAGTGCTGGACTAGCAGGCACTCTAAGGTAGCCTAATGTACTGGATTGGAATTCCTACATGCCACTTATGATTTTGTGTAATGTATACCTCTGTTCCTAAATATATATCTTTGTAGAGATTCCAGTATGGACCACATACATATGTATATAGATGCATTTTCGAGTGTAGATTCACTAACATTGCTCTGTATGTAGCCTATAGTAGAATCTCTAGAAAGACTTATATTTAGGAATGGAGGTATGAGGTAGTATCATGTTTGACATCTACAAATCTAATTTAGCAGCCAGTAGTAGAAATCCTAGCAAAGCACGCTGGCAGGCACACAACAATACAAGAGAGAGAGAGACGCACTTACAAGATCATAGCAATGCCTCAGTCCAGGATCTTGGTTGGCCAAGCTGTTAGATCCAGAAGAAACACCGTCCTTGTAGTTTCTGCGAGTTGCATAACATATAACAGCGACCTGTTAGTATATTTGAAGTACATCGGGCAGGTGATGATGGACGGGTTTAAAGGTGACAAGTACCTAGGCAGTGGCGGGTGCTTGGCATCTTGCCGGACTGTTGGAATCAAGTTAGAAACGTCAAGGGTGATGACGCTGCGCTGGCTGTCGGGGTCCGGTGAGGAGATCTAGAACCGTCGAATAGGGTGTTTGTGGAGCGGCTCCACTAGGGTGGACTACGGTGTGGGTGAAGCGGATCTGAGACCGTGGACGAGGGCGTCGGTGAAGCTGCTCTGGTGGTTGGGTTTAAGATGGTGTCGATGATGCGGATCTGCGGCTGTGGACGAGGCGTCAGAAGCTGCTCCGGTAGGTTGGACGGGGTGCGACAAAGCGGATCTGAGGCCGTGGACTTGTGAGTTGGCAAAGCGGCTCGGTAGGGTTGAGAATGGTATAGGCGAAGCTACTCTAGTAGGGTTGACGATGTTGTCGGTGAAGCGGCTCTGGTAGGGTTGAGGAAGGTGTCGGCGAAGAGGACCAGAGGCCGTCACGGGGGCGTCGGTGGGGCGGTTCCGGGGAGGTGTGGACAAAGCGTCTCCGGTGGGGAGTACGAAGGAGCCGCTGCAGATGCGCTGCGGTTGACGAGAGTACCGGCAGAGCAGATCCGGCGCCGTGGACAAGGCCGACACTGAATGGGTTGTGGTACAGTAGTGGATTAGCAGTCTATTTGTTTATAGGGGAGGTGGGAGGGGTAGATGCGGCCGCAGAAGCAGATCTGGCGAGGTGGACGCCGCTGGCAGTGAATGGGCTATGGTACGTCGGTGCATGAGCAGTCTAGGGTTTCGAGAGGGGAGGGGTAGAAAGGCCGATGATGTACGGAGGGCGTGATGTAAGATGCTCGGGTGCTGTGGAGTTAGTAGTTTTTGCGGGAGGGGAGGGGAAATGGGGGTGCCGTGTGGTGGGGGGAACCGGAAGTTACCAAAGTAGCCCCGACCTATTATAACTGTTGTTCTCCGTAGACCAAGGACAAAAGGGGAATTTCGCATGCTAAAGACTAGGTGGCAGAAATTTTAGAAGGAGGTGGGAGATTTGGCCGCCCGCGGGATCGTTCATATCCAGTTTCAACTAAGTTTGGACCGTGCTAGCGGGAAGGTCATGCGAGACTGTGTACACGGGGCATGCGTCAGCAGTTAATAACTGGTGTGAAGTCCACCCCAGAAAAAAAATAACTCGGGATGATTCACCGATAACTTGGACATTCACACGGGCGCGGCCAATCGTACGGGTGTAGAGGCGTGTTCATAAAGAAAGGGATCAAACGCTCAGCCTATGTATTTCTCGTGTAAATATATAATTTAGTGCCATTGGTTATTTACTTGAAACATAATGCATTGACGTGTTATTGTAGAGGCGCACAAAAAGAAATGTATATTGTAGTCCCACAAAAGAAAATGGATATTGTAGTCCGCTACTTAAAAGTGTTACCTCATATGATTACATAGCCTCCATTTCATAAATTGCGTACCCATTGAATTCATATATAATATTACATATATTACTTCATAATAGAGCCTTAAATCATCCAAGACTAATGAATTTGAATGCAAGACTAACAATGGTGCATGTACATGATAGCTACATTAGTTGTTTGAAGAAACATCACTGTAACTTTGGCATGCACAATTGAAAAGATTTATTTAGAAAGAAAAAAATGTGATATGTGAGTGTCCAATCTTTATAGCGTTGAATCGATATTGTACCTTTGGCCATGATATGAAGTAGATATTGATTTATGTTCAAGCGATGCACGTCCACGATCGCTAGATAGTGATACGGGAATGAATTGTGCAATCTCTCTCACACGCATACATATCTCATTTCCCCGTGGGCATCAGAATCACACACGCGCACTTAGTGTATTTATCTCCCTCCGTCAAGGTTAGAATTCGTCCTTCTACCCCATCCTACAAGTCTCTCACATAGAAACACACACGCTCTCTCTGTCGAACACGCCCACCCCTTTAATTCCGCCTACCCACTGCCACTAATGTCTCGAAGTATAATTATGTCTCTCACACATATGCCTAAGGTTAACTCGAGTTCCGGAACCATATGAATACATACAATGGGATTCCAGCACAGCACCTTCTGTTTTGAGATTTTGCTCTCTCTCTCTCTCTCTCTCTCTCTCTCTCTCTCTTTCTCACACACACACACACAAACACAGGCGCACGCGCGTAGACATTGTTTCTCACTTCATTTTTTCCGGCACTTGCATGCACACCGTTTGTTTATCTCCTTGATGCTTTAAGTATGCCTCGCACACATGCTATTTACGTATCCCTTAATATAGATATGTGTCACACAAACTCCTCCCTACTAGCAAAAGATGCCCATGAGTTGCACAGAACATCAAGATGCATTTGTATGAGTAGTTTATCTTGTGGGAGAAAAGGATGAATGAGGGAAGGCCTTATTTGCAAATGTGGAGAGGGGTGTGGGTATCTTTTTGCAAAATTGCCATAGTTTCCTTCCTATCCATCGGATATAAATCGGACGACCTATATTGCAGGATGGCAGGCACACCATCATCACCAACTTTGTTTTTTATAAGAGTAGAGATATCTAAGTGTCACTGCCACCCCCCAAACTCACACACACACACACTTCCCGACATCGAAGGAGTAGGGTGACACCTCGATCTTGATACTAATCTATCTACTGGCTTCTCTCTCAAATACACACACACTACCCGACACCGAAGGAGTAGGGTGTCACCACGATCTTGATAGTAATATATCTATTGCTTCTCTGTCAAACACACACACACATACACACACACACTCGCTAGTTGTGCCTCTTTGCCTACCGCGCACACTCTCGATACGTTTTTATCTCCCTCCCCCTCCCCCCAACAATGACAGCAGAAGGGTGACAACTCGATCTGATCTTAATCTGTCAATTGGTTTCTCTCTCAAACATTGTGTCTCTGTGCCTCGCTCAGACACACTCGATACGTCTTTCTCTCGGTAGCCTCCTCGATATATAGACTTCTCATGCGCACACAACTATAGTGATGATGACGTTGAACCCAGTGTGCCTTGTTTTTACCGGCCTCATGTGATAGGTTTCACCCTGTTTTCTGTTAATAACAAGGCAACCTTTTCTTTGTTGCTACTTGTGAATCTGAAATCATTTGGGGCAGACATAAAATATATCACTTCAACCCAATTATTGTTGTAACTATTTTAAAAGAAACTAGCTAGATGCCCATGCGTTGCACAGAACATCAAGACGCATTCGTATGAGTAGTTTATCTTGTGAGAGAAAAGGATGAACAAGGAAGGCCTTATTTGCAAACGTGGAGAGAGGTCTGGGTATCTTTTTGAAAATTGCCATAGTTTCATTCCTATCGGTTAGATATAAATCCGACGACCTATATTGCAGGATGGCAAGCACACAATCATCACCAACTCTGTTTTCTACTCCCTCCATTCCTCAATATTTGTCTTTTTAGAGATTTCAACAAGTGACTACATACGGAGCAAAATGAGTGAATCTACACTCTAAAATTTGACTACATACGGTTAGAGATTTCAACAAGTGGTAGTCCATTTGAAATCTGAAAAAGTCAAATATTTAGGAACTGAGGAAGTATAAGAGTAGGCATGGAGATATATCTCCAGCATGGTCCACAACGAAAATGTGCTGGACTGGTTAGCACCGGATGCTCGCAACGCGATGACCTGAGTTCGAATTTTGTCTTTAACTTTAGATTTTTATATTATTTATTATTTAATATATACTTCTTTCGCTATTGTACTGACAGTGGAACCCAGAGAGTACTTAGAATACAAGATTAAGGATGGACTTGTTTCTTTTTAACTTTCTGTACGGAGCTGTAGCCACCCTGCAAGTCATGTGTACACTGTACATGCAATTAACTTTTTATAGAGGGAGAATCATACACGCAATTAACTCAAATGGATTGGTTGTGACTCTATTATTTCCAGCATAAGAGCATCTCCAATGGCAGCCAGCAAATTTCCTCCCACTTCCTTTCGCGGAGGACGACATCAAACGCCAGCGGAAAACTCTAACCAACCAGATGAAATTCGTGCAAACACGGACTGATTTCATATAAGCATGAAGGATTTCGTATAAAAAAGCCGGATCTTCATATAAACATGATGGATTTCATTACATTTACATGAACTAAGTGGTGCTAATCCGCTCTCTTGGTATAATTAATACTTCCTCCGTCCGGAAATACTTGTCCTAGAAATGGATGTATCTAGACTTATTTTAGTTATAGATACATCCACTTTATCCATTTAGAGAACAAATATTTCCCGATGGAGAGGGAGTACCTAATCTAAATGGCCGCCCGTGGATCCCTTTGTCTTCCTCATGTCCGGCAGACACTTGTGGGGTCGACGAATGTCCTCGGAAGAGACAAAGCAGCAAAGAAACCATCTGAATACGCAGTCGTTGCCTCGGCGGTGGCCTTCATGGGACCCAAGTGGCGGCGGCCTCCCGTGTTCTACTTCTCAATGATAGCGGCAGACACGGAGAAGCTGCCCACCGACTCGTCACTCTCCATGCACCCGGCTTCTGTCTCTGCCTGCATGGCGCTGTCGCAGGCACGGGAGGTGCGCCCACACACACGGGAGGCGCGGCCACCGCAGACAATGGTGGCGTGGTACGACACGACAGTGACAACGCCCGTACCGCCGTGCTCGCTGCCGTGCCAGCGTGGAGCAACTCGCCACTCCTCATCGAGGTGAACTGGAGCGGCGAGTTGCTGAACCACGCGCCGGTTTGGGGCGGCAACTGGCTCTGTCGGGCTAAGCGAGGTTGGTGAAGCACCGAGCGGCCTCGCCCGTATCCGGAGGGCTCGGCAGGCAACCCAGCCGGGTAGTATGCCAGAGAATGGCTCCTCGGAAGCCATCGGAAGAGTGGAGAAAATGGTGAAGGAGGAGATGGTGGAGCGATGGAGGGGTGCGATTCTTCCCTGCTGTCTGTCTTGCCTGGTTTAAATAGACGGCAGACGGTAGGAGCTTGGCTAGCGTCTGGCCTCGTTTAAACTGAGGGAGGATAGGAGGAGCTCGGCCGGTGTTGCGTTTACTTCCGGCCCGCTCATGAACGGACGAGTGGCCAGAGTAGGTTTCTCGCTTTGCATGCTGGTTTAACGGAGGCGTTTGATGGCGGCGAGGAGGCGTGTTCAGCCAGGCGTGCAGCGGGTGGCGCAGTACTGTTTGATTTGACAGCGGGCGGCGCAGTTCTCGATACGGCTTTAATGCAGATGAGGGAGAGGGTAGTGGTTCCCGAAATGGTGAATGACCAATGATGCATCCTCCTTCAATTAGCATCGTGAATGCACGAGGGAAGTAATGGGATGAGGACCGGGAAAAGAGGCAGCACGATGTTAACACAACGCAGTTTGCACTCATATAAAGGCGCCCCTCCATTCCAATGCATCTACCACATCGTACGAACGTAAGCATTTGCCTAAGCACCTACACTAAGCGCAAATGTGCTGACTCCAGACCCATGGCGGCGATGCGCGCGAGCAGCCAGCGGCTGTGCCAGATGGTCCACGACACCGGCCTATGGCATGGCGCCGAGGATCGTCTCCAGACGGTGTTGGCGACCGGCTGGTGGATAGCCACCGTCGATGCCAACTACGACTCTCAGTTGGAACAGATGATTGTTGCCACCACCAACAAGTTCACCGTCGTCAAGAAGCTCGCAGATGACATCGCCGTACTCCTCCAGCCCGCGTGCCCGGTCTCCTCATTGCCTGCCACCCTAATCGGCCTCCATGGCTTGAACCTCTTTCAAGCACTGGTGGCCCTGCGACTGCCCGCCGATGCCACGAAGAATGTCCACCTGGAGGTCGCGCTCGCCAAGAGGCGCCCCGCCCTGCAAGAATTCATCGACCTACACATCCACATGTACAAACAAATCGTGCACATAGGTAACTACAAGGCCAGTGAGGACGCTACGATATTGGCCTTCCTCAACCGGCTGGAAGCCTTGGATGCCGTTGCTGAGAAGCGCCTTGACCTCGCCAAAAAAGCCGCCACTCCTTAGCCGCCGGTCAGTGGCCCGGCGCACTAACTTGAGGAGGAGGAGGTCATACATTGATGGATGCATCTTTCTTCTTGCCTCCTGTAACCACCACTGCGATTGCATCATCGTGGCCTTAATTCTTATTGTGCTATTGCATTCTCGTTCTAGTCAATACATACATGTGCGATCCCTTTGCTTAATTATATGCATCACTGCAACTAGTACTCCATCGGTCAATTTATAAGTTGTGCTTACCTTTTCCATCAACTTCGTGCAACGCACGGGCATCTTGCTAGAAACACTAGAACATGTCAGACCGCATGTGACCAAACCGACGATGTGCCAACCTAGCTACTACCCTACTTACCTGGCGGAAATAGCCCTGCCCTAGTGTTTCCAATCGTTATTTCTATCTATCGATCGTGCCAAGGAGCAGAACCAAATGTTACAATTTATACATGTTTCTCTACTCCTACTCCTATAAAAGACTCAATTGGTGATGGTGGTGTGTCTGCCATCAGTCGTTTATGACCATTAGATCTGCATCTAACGACTGTGAGGTAAGTTGTGGCATTTTTGCAATAATAGCCCACTCTGCTCCAATTTGCAGAAAACCCCTTATTATCTTGAAAGCAACCACATCCCTCCCTCACCTCATCAAAATAGCCTGAGAAATATATTTTGAGTGAAAACTTATATATTTTTTAGTGGTATATATGTATGTCAAAACAAGCGTGATTTCTTTCATGTTTGTGAACAAGTACTACTATTCTACTAGTACTTTCGATCCGTCGCAACACATAGGTGCATTTCTACTAAAAGGAAAAGGCCTGCCGCGTTCGCGTCACACCCCCACACGCCCGGAAATCGTGAGTACTCCACGACCCGTCTGGCACACCACATAGCTAGGGAAGGCATGTTGCCTAGCATTTTCACTTTCATGTGGGACCGTAGTTGAGCAAACCGACTATTGGCAAACCACACCCTGCCCACCACATTGGAAAACAGAAATGAGGGGAAGATCTAGCTGTATTACGGAAGCCAAGAAATTTGGTGTCAGATGGGGCTCGTTGATAGTGTAGGAGCATTCTGTACTACTACTCCTACTAGTACGAAGTTTGTACTACAACTAGTACTACCACTATACAACTAGGTACGTGCATGGCTCAGCATCGTAGGAACAAAAAATGGGAAGATCTTGTTTTGAGTGATTTATCTTTTTTTCAGTCAACGTAGTATGAATAATATGATGTGGGGGGCACTCATGAAGCTTATGTGGCTTGGTTGCATGGCTAGGAAAGGTTAGAGAAAAATAAATAGATAATGTGTTTAGAGTGCACTCCACTAAATAGATATACTTTAGTCCATTGCAATGCACGCGCCGGCACATTGGTGGTAGTAAGAAACAAATTCTGGGTTTGGCATGAGCTCGTACTGCGGGAGCACCACAAGGCCTGCCGCAGGAGTTACATTTCTCTCTCGGGGCCCACGGGACTGAGCTTCAGTGGCTTATTGCACCGGCCTATGAGTCAATGACATGTGGACCTTAAATGCGGCTGGCCAACATGCTATTCTCATGGTGGTGCCGTGGTTCGCGACTCACTCGTTCGAGATGAACTGGCCGGTAGTGGTGTGGCCGTGGCGAGGGTGCCACAGCTGGGTGTCGGTGCGTTACGAGGCGTAGATGGCCACACCAACGGGTACTACCTATAGTACAGAAGTACTCCAGCTGAGGATTGATGCCTGTGACAAAATGTGTCACAACGGTTGGATGAATATTCGATGGTGCGGGAGTACAGATCGGAGCACAGGAGCAAAGCAGGCAAACCGCGTCCAATAGGGTGTGGCTATGGTAGAAACTTGATGGTTGCGGCAGTTCAGCTGGCCCGCATGTCATGCACACAAAGGCAGAGGAGCGGTGCGGCCGAGAGGGATGAGGTGCACGCCGGGGAACGTCGTGTCGTGGGTTGGAGCGGCATCGTGGGAATCACGTGTGGCAGTGGTAGAAACGTGATGGTCGCCGTGGTTCAACTTCCATGGACAAGCTGTCATGTCTGCTGACACATGCATTGCATACCGCTCACTGCAAGGAGCAGTAGTAGAGAAAACTTGTTCCAAAGATACCATTTTTCTGATAAAATTCTCGAGATATCATTAGTTTTTACACATGGGACTACTCATGCAAGGGTCAATCACAACAGATGTTTTGTAAAAAAATGCATCTTGATGTTCCCTGCAATGCACGGGCATCTTGCTAGATATAGAAGAAGCCCACACGGGCATCTTGCTGCAGGGTGTGTCACCGACCCAAACTCAAAATTTTTCAGACGCTTAGGTGCACCGGATGCCGTGCCATGCTACAAAATGTGAAAAAAGACAGCTCCATTATTTTAAAAACTGTTATCTTCAAACTAGCCACACCCGTACCTCACCTCATCAAAATAGCTCGAATATATTTTGAGTGAAGCATGATTTATTTTTACTGATATATGTATATCAAAACTAGAGTGTTTATATTTCAAGCCCGTGAACAAGTATTATTCTACTACTTTGGATCCATTGCAACGCACAGGCCAGCACATTGGTAGTAGTAGTCTCTATCTCTATGTCTACTCTTATAAAAAACAGAGTTGATGATGGTGTGCCTGCCATCCTGCAGTATAGGCCGTCTGATTTATATCTGACGGATAGTAAGGAAACTATGGCAATTTTGCAAAAAGATACCCACCCCCTCTCCACATTTGCAAATAAGGCCTTCCCTCGTTCATCCTTTTCTCCCACAAAATAAACTACTCATGCATCTTGATGTTCCGTGCAATGCACGGGCATCTTGCTAGTCTACTTCTCTTTTCTACACTCTTATAAAAAACAGAGTTGGTGATGATGGTGTGCCTGCCATCCTGCAATATAGGTCGTCTGATTTATATCTGACGTATAGGAAGGAAACTATGGCATTTTGCAAAAATGTACCCACACACCTCTCCACATTTGTGAATAAGGCCTTCCCTCGTTCATCCTTTTCTCTCACAAGATAAACTACTTATCCAAACGCATCTTGATGTTACGTGCAACGCATGGGCATCTTGCTAGTCTTATAAAAATAATAGAGTTGGTGATGATGGTGTGCCTGCCATCCTACAATATTGGCCGTCCGATTTATATCTGACAGATAGGAAGAAAACAATGGCAATTTTGCAAAAAGTTAGCTACACCCCTCTCCACATTTGCAAATAAGGCCTTCCCTCAATCATCCTTTTCTCTCACAAGATAAACTACTCATACAAATGCACCTTGATGTTACGTGCAACGCACGAGGATGTTTCCTTGGGGGTCTCTCCAGGGCGAAGTGGCCATAGTTGCAAGTTGACGCCCCATGAGATGCCGACATTGAGGGGCACTCGGATTTTGTCCAATGAGCAGGTAAGTGATGAGTTTGACTCACATAGTAAATGCATTCTAAAGACTGCTTCCGTGTCCATTTCCTAATTCTCCCCCAGCCCATTGTTTCACAGGTTAGGCTTGCTGCCAGTGGAGATTGGCTTGCATATGTACGGGAGGGTACCAACATCAATTTGCACAACATTTACAATGGTGACACCGTTCCCGTAGAACCTTTGTCGAACATTGGGATCAGCCATGCAACTGGCCACCGCCTGAATTGGTACGATGGAACCACGGTGAGATTGAAGAAGATAGCAATCATGGAAGAGCCGATAAGGTCGTTCGCCAATCAAAATTACACTCTCATCGCGGTGTTCGACATCACGATTGCTTTCACAAACCTTGCACATGGCGGTCAAAGGTGGATCATGCTGTCTGCGGCCGATTTGTTGCTGTACGAGTACGAAGACGCTGTGCTCCTTTCTAACCGCATCTCCGCGGTGACAAACCAGGGGACTTGTTTCGTATGGGACACATCCTATGGTATACTCCCTCTCTTCTCGTTTATTTGTTTTGAATTTTTTTCGTTTTATAAGTTTCAAATTACAATTTAGAGCTCCCCGTCACATGTTGAGATTACAATGTCCATTAAATCGTTGTGTGCATGTACTAGTAAGAAACAAATCTTAAGTTTGGCACGAGTTCATGCAAAGGTAGCACCACAAGGCCTGGCGCAGGAGTTTAAATTTCCCTCTTGGAGCCCTCAGGACCAAGCTTCAGCGCCTTACTACACCTACCTTTGAGTCAATAACATGTGGAACCGATAGGTGGCTGGTCCACATGTAACGCTCCTGAAGGAAGAGGGGCAGTGGGGCCGAGAGGGGTGAGCCGCAGGTCGGGGGACGTGTGGTGTCATGGGTTCGAGTGGCGTCGTGGGAATCTCATGTGGCTGTGGTAGAAACTTGATGCTCGCCGCATTTCAGGTGGCCCACATGTCATGCACACAAAAGGCAGAGGGGCGGTGCAGCCGAGAAGGGTGAGGCGCACGTCGGGGGACGTGGTCTCGTGGGTTGGAGCGGCGTCGTGGGAATCGCGAGTGGCAGTGGATGAAACGTGATGGTTGTCGTAGTTGAATTTCCATGGACAAGGTGTATTTTCTACGGACACATGCATTGCATACCGATAACTTGAAGCAGCAGTAGAGAAAGCTGGCAGATAAATAGTCCCTTATAGTCAATAAGACCTACGCTACTACTTGTTCCAAAGACATGCACACCATCGAAATAGTCCATCTATATCATATACACAGAGCGGGATTTTTTTTACAACAGAGGAAATAGTTCATGCATCCATAATGCCCTTCTGCTGGTGCAGCTTCTTCTTCTTCTTCTTCTTCTTCTTCTCATTTTCTGTGGGAGACGGCTTCACAACAAGCTCGCTGGACCTTGTAGCTATCTCGAAACTCACACAGGCATCGAGGGCAGAATATTTTATCCTCTCATACGTCAAGGGATAATTCTTCCATCCAGATGGCCTTAATGCCAATGTCTCGTCACCCTTGTGAAGATTTGTTCCGAGCACAAAATTTGCTACGTCGAATAGGGATGTTGTTGGTTTATCACAATCTTCTACAGGAATTTTTATTTTTGTTTGTACATTAGCGATGCTTTTCAAATCAAGGTTCTATGGCTCAGACTTCTGTTTGTCCCCTGCGATGGCTGCCCCACAGAAGTATATGTCCTCCCGAGACAAGAAATCATGGAGCTAACCTGGTATGGAGGGCGCGTGTATGATGTGGTACACCAAAACATCATCTATGAGGCACAACTGAAGGACGGCGATGCGTGGGATCTTCCTAGTGCCACGCTCCGCGTACTCTACGTCGAGACCGATGACTTTCATCTCCACCTTTTGGAGGGAGTTGGATACATCGTTGATCCACTTTCGAACAACCCTTGGGTGGTCGGTGACGGTGGCAACTACGCTCAACGATCCTTCGATGAGGACATGTTGGACGCTAAAAACCTGCATCTCAATCTCTTTTCGCCATTTGGAACCGCTGGACCAGAGGGCTATGGTTTGGAGAATTAGGATTAGATGGCTAGTCCAACTGAAGAAGATGATTATTTAAAGGGGCTTCGGAATTACTCCAGGAGTATGTGAAGAGGTTAAAACAATGTGAATGTAGTGTGGTTTGGATGCAAATGAAGATGAAGGAGAGGTGAAGAAGCCGAGGGAAATCGGTTCCCGATGGAGAAGTAAATAGGAGAAGTGGCCTACAGGCAGTTGATTAGACGACTAGGTAGTCTAAACGAAAAGCCTATGCAGGTAGACTGAGGAGTGGTACCAGTCCATGTACGTGCCCATCCTTCTAGCACTACATGTGCCACTAGCTAGTTGAAATCACTCTTTCGAATCACCATGGCGAGACATTTTATGATTCCTTTTTATTTCTGCACCCCTACTGACAGGTGGGACCTATGCAAATGGATTAAAAAAATGTGTCGTAGAAGGTTCGGATGGATATTGGCGCATGCGTGGGAAACACAACATTCTCTAGTTAAGGAATATGCAGTTATCCTCAGAAAAGAAAAAGCCTTCTTCGCGCTTCCGCATGCACGAGAATTTGGTTCTGCTTGGAATATGGATGATACCTGGAGGATGAAGTGAACCTAGAGGCACGCGAGCACGGGAGACTTATTTCCGCTATACAGTACTACTCATGTTCCTACTACTCCTACTAGTAGTAGTAGTACAACTATGGTACACTTGATGGTCAAAGTATTATTCATCCGGTCCTCACAGTGAAGTGAAAAGACCCTGCGCACGAGGTGATACCAGTCAAGGCGGCGTATTCGGGTTACCAAAGTCAGCCTCACCTTGTGCACTGTGCTGTCACTGTCACCGCCGCTGTATAGCATGCCTCACCTCGTCTCCCTCTCCCCTAGCACCAATCCATCTACATCTTTGCCTCGCTTGAGATCCTGAGGTCACTCTTCATCATCCCACTGTGCCCCCGCATACCCTCGCCTCCCTCGCCTCCCCCGGTACCACTATTCCCCCGCTAGCCGCTCCAGCACCTAGAGCCTTCTCCCCCGTAAATCAAGCCCCCAAAACCCCATCTTCCAAACTCCACCATGCCGAACGCGAACCGCGCAGCATCCATATGAGCCGCGATTGGAGCAATCTGCCCAGTGACATCCGCGGAGGAACTGGATGAGCGATTCTTCCTATTTGCTGTCGAGTGTTGTTGAGATATGAGTCGGAGCAGCATTGGGGTCGGTCGGGTGAATGTGAACATAATTTGTTTCCCCGGACGACTGAAATGCGGACTTTGAAGCAGGCTTCTTAGCACGCAACAAATCACTCGGATCTGCATTCTTCTGGTACTCTTGCATCTCCACTGCTACAATCTGTTCATTGACAATCTTTGAGCCCTTCTGGAGGCACTCTTCTGCTCTCTGCCGGTTTCCAGTGACTGTGATCACACCTCTGGGACCAGGCATATTCAACTTGAGATACACATAACACGGTCGAGCCATGAAACGAGCATATGCAGGCCTGCCCAAAATAGCATGATAGGCACTGTGAAAATCCACGAGTTCAAATGTCAACTTTTCCTTGTGGTAATTCTTTGAATCTCCAAGAACCACATCAAGAGTGATATGACCGAGTGAATCAGCCTTCTTCCCTAGGATGACTCCATGGAATCGCATATTGCTCTCACTGAGCTTGGACATCGGAATGCCCATCCCTCGGAGGGTCTCAGTGTACAAAATGTTCAAGCTACTGCCACCGTCCATCAAGACCTTGGTCAGTCGAGTGCCCCCAACGACTGGGTCGACCACCAATGCTTGCCGCCTGGGGGTAGCAACATGCGCTGGGTGATCGGACTGGTCGAATGTAATGGGAGTTTTTGACCACTTCAGATATGTCGTCGTTGCTAGAGCAACCATGTTTACCTCTCTGTTGATAACTTTCAATCGACTTTTGCTCTTGATGTCAGCAAAAATCACTAAAGTGGCATTGACATTGGGGTAACCATCGTCCTCTTCTTTGTCCTCATCCTCATCCTTATCCGATTCCTTTTCTTTTTCACTGGGCTGACCCTCTCGGAAGCTCTGAATCAGGGGTCGACACTGTCGAGTGGTATGCTTGGCGTAAATCAGCTTTCCCTCTTCATCCTTCTTGGTGTGTATGTGACACGTCAAATCAAGCACGTCATTTCTCGCTTGATCTTTTACTTTCTTGGGGATCCATGGCCCCTTAGGCTTTCCTTTGAATTTCCCTTGATTCACAACTGTGGCCTCTCCAAGACCTGTGGGCTCGGCTTTGCGCTTCTTCTTCTGACTGGAATTTTCTCCTCCGGTGTCCTGGGCGACTCATTTGTTCTTGCCATTGCGGAGTCGGTCTTCTTCCTCGCTGTTAGCGTACCGAGTGGCTATTTCCATCATTCGTGCCAGGGTCATATCTCCTGTCCGACCGAATTTCAGGTTAAGCTCTCTGTACCGAACACCCTCCTTGAAGGCATAGACTGCTTGGTGTTGTGACACATTTTCCACTGTATGATGAAGAGTGGTCCACCTATGGATGTAATCTCTTAAGGTTTCATTCGATTTCTGGACAGAATGTTGTAATTCAGTTAGCCCTGTAGGCCGTTTGCAAGTGCCCTCAAATGTCCTGACAAACACTTGGGCCAACTCTTCCCAACTGAAGATGCTACCAGGAGCTAACTGATTCAACCAAGATCTGGCTGAACCCTCCAACAACGGGGGGAGATGCTTCATGGCTACATCATCATTGCCGCCGCCAATATTCACAGCCACTCGGTAATCCTCCAGCCAAGTGTCGGGCTTGAATTCACTGGTGAACTTGCTCACTCCCGTCGCCAACCTGAAATTGGGTGGAATTTCAGCATCTCTGATGGCTCTGCTAAAACATTCAGGCCCAGACACGTGAACCCTGCCTCCACTCGGGTGATTCCTATCCTGACCTTCTTTGTGTGCCCAGTTTCTGTCGACCAGACCTTGTACCAGAATTGATCTTGCATGAAACCCGGGCTCTCTTTGGTCGACTTGGATCCTTCGCTCATCGCCATATGGGCGTCTGTCATCGTACTGCCGGGGCCCATATGATCCGCCCCTCAGAGGGTGTGTTGGCACTCGCCGGCTGTCATCTCGGCCGAGTCGATGATCATACTGCTCGTAGTTCCAACCCAGGTATTGCTCTTGGCGGTGACCACGGCCCTCATGCTGCGGAGGCGATCTTGGGCTGTGAGCCGACTGGACTGTGTCCGCCACTACGGACCTGCTGTGGATCCTGTTGCGCGACTGAGAAACGACTATGTTTTGCTCACCTGCTGCCCGGAGCAGCGCTCAGATCTGCATCAAACCTCTTCCAGCCTCTGATTGGGATGGCTGAATCGACTCTGCTATACGGGTTGCAGCTGTAAGATTCTGGATCGGAGTGCGGTATACCTGAGGTTCAGGCGGAAACAACTATCGGTGTCGTCGACTGGATTCGGGGATCGGTCATCGAGCGTGCTCGTCGAGTGAATGTTGGAGGTTCTCCAAACGCGCGCGCTCAGCCAAAGTGGCCAGGCACGCAGTCTCCAAGGCCCGAGCCTCAGAGGTCTCTCCGATGATGGGAGTGTGGAGTGCCTCCATGTTGTGACGGTGCAGCTCATCCCTCTACTCCGAAGTGAGGGCATCAGGGTGATACTCGCCATGACCGCGCAGTGGACCGCCGCCACCATCGCCGCCGCCACTGCGACGGAAACCAGGCGGGCTGCGCAGCGTGTCGACCATCAGGACCTCCGCCGCCGGGTCGCTGCTCCCGCACTCGGACAAAGTCTCAGTGGAACCAGTCGAACAGTCTGTAGAGAGATTCGTCCGGCTCGATTGCCACAACTTGAGGGGTGGCCGACTGGCATGCCACCGCATGCTTCACCCACCGCTGAAGCCGCGATCGACCAGATCGCTTGCGGTGGCGAGCAGCAAGGAGCGAGGATGTCACAGTAGCCGACCGATACTGGGTCGATGGCTGCCGCAGAAGGACGCGACGAGTGCATGCATGAAAGTGCGACGCCCCGCGGACAGGGAGCGTCTCGACGTCGAGGGGGGCTGCTTGGAGCCAGACGGAGTCGTCGGCGATAAAAACGGGCGCGCCGAGATGGATCTTGCGGCCCAAAGCCAAACCACCGCCAGAAACCATGTTGATGGAGATCGCAAAAACTGCATCCTCACTGGAAGTCGCTAAGACACCTGCCCCACGGTGGGCGCCAACTGTCGTGGGAGTAAGTCTGACAGTAGAATAGGGGGTACGTAGGAGGAGGCAAGATCCTAGATACGGTTAAGTTGTGCACGCAAGGTTTACAAGTTCAGGCCCTTGTCGGAGGAAGTAACAACCCTACGTCTCGGTGCCCGGAGGCTTGGTCGACTAGATTATGCGTGAGAGTTACAGGGGGTGCGAACCCTTGTGCCAGAGGAGGGGGTGGCTTATATAGAGTGTGCCAGGACCCCAGCCATCCCACTTTACACATGGTTCAATGTACATTAAGACAGGGCATTACTGGTAGCACCAGCTATAAAGAGCTATAAATGATCTTTAAGATTACAGAGTGAATGCCTGACCATTGCCATCCTGAGTGACTTTAGGACTTCTGCATTCCGAGTGGTCTCTTGTATGGTCGAGTGACTTCATCTTGGTCGAATGGAATTGGGTATCCGAGTGAGGTTGAAGGTCGAGTGGATTGCACTCCTTGGTGAACTCAGTCGGTTTCTTCTGTTGTGTTTTGAATGTCTTTGACTCTAGGGCAGTGTCCTTGGGTAGGGTGTCTAGGTCAGGCCTATGACCCTACCCTAGGTACATGTCATCGTCAAGCACCACAAGACCTAGTGCAGGAGTTTACATTTCCCTCTCGGGGCCCTCGGGACCGAGCTTCAGTGCCTTACTAACCTACCTTTGAGTCAATAACATGTGAACCCGAGAGCTGTCTGGTCCACATGTAATGCTCCCGAAGGCAGAGGTGCAGTGGGGCCGAGAGGGGTGAGCCGCGGGTCGGGAGATATGTCGTGTCATGGGTTCGAGCGGCCTCGTGGGAATCGCGTGTGGCTGTGATAGAAACTTGATGCTCGCCGCATTTTAGGTGGCCCACATGTAGGATCACGGCTGAAAGCGACTCGTCGTCTGAGGCGTTGGCGAGGCCCAAGGAGGACACCCCATTCAACCGGGCCATGAACATATTGAAAGGACTCCCGGTGGACATTCGGCCGTCGTATGGACGCGTGCACGGCGTCGGAGATGGCGCCACGTGGAAGAAGTACTACCGTGAGACCATAGAGGAGAGAAAGGAAAGACAAAGGTTAACTGAACAAAACATTGAGAAGAAGGTTGCGATTGCGGTTGATAAGAAATCAACCGAGACAGTCAAAGTAGCGGTAGCTGCCGCAAAAGAGGAAATGCCAGCTTCGTATGGTGTGTTGATTCCGGCTATCGTCAACTGGAGCAGGCAAAATCCAAATAAAGATGCAGCAGACTTTCCCCTTTCCAACTTCTTCGGGAGCAGCTCAACTAGCATTGCACCAGCACCTGCACCAGCACCTGCTCCCACACCTGCACCGGCTCCCACACCCGCTCCTGCACTGGCTCCCGCACCTGCTCATAGCAGCCCGTCCTCCGTCTCGGATGTGCTTGGCGGTGCTTCATCTTTGGCTGAGCTCGACGCCCTCATGGTACCTGTCACACCGGCCATCGTCAATAAATGTATAATCTCCCATTTTTGTTGTCTTTCGGATGTCTCACGTCGCAGACATGTCTTTGCAGGCCGAGGTAACCCCGTGCATCATATTGTACACCATTAGGGGCCAGAAGGTGGACGTGGGGAAGGTGACGATAGTGAAGCCGAAGGAACAATTATTCCACAGCCGGCCGACCACCCTGTTGTCTTCAAGGTTTCCGTGGCCAGTGTCAAACCGGGCCACGAGAATTTGGCTCCTCCGATACTAGGGGGAGATGACGATGAGACCCTGCGGTGGCTTGGAGATTGCAAGAGGTGGGTCCAATTGTGGCCAAAGAGTCTGCTTCATTTGGAGGTGGTCGGGAGCACACCCACGACCATGCAGCTTCAGCAAGGTATGAACATCAACACCCCACCTACCCACTTAGCGTTGCCTGTCGTGCCGGGTGATAGCGGACGGGGTGAGGAAGAGGCTCCATTAGTTGCTGATGACGTCGCCGCCGTCGAAGAAGCAATGCATGATATCGATGCAATCGATGAGGATGACGATGACACTCTACAGTTTCTCAATACTGGCGCCTATGACGATGGGGGATTGATGGCTCAGCAGTATGAGTACTCAGGGTTTGACCGTCATGAGTCAGTGCCTGAATTGCCGGAGGCTGAACGTATTATAGACGACCTTCCAGTAGAAAAGAAGCATAGGAAGAGAGCAAGGAAAGGCAACAAAGCTGCTTCTATGATCTAGCCGCCTCCACAGCCTCGGGTTCAAGACCGTATACCTGTCATGGGTGCGGCGAAATACCATATCCCCTATGAACCAATCCTACCTAAGGCAGTGGTAGAGGCCATATACGGCGATTTCAGGAGACTTCATGACGATGTGCTACAAAGAGAGAAAAGTATGATCATCTCGCAAAATCCAGGATACCCGCTCTAACACATTCCCCATGGAAAAGTTCTTCCTTCGATTCGATTACATCTTCGATATGTTTCACTTGAAAAGCCTGGATTTTACGTTTATTCACCTTTTTGCTTTGTACATGAACTGCATCAATAGGATTGACCGGATACCTTATATCTGTGTCGCTGACCCGTACTTCATGCACGAGAACTTCTTGTTAGTCTACGGAAAGCACTGTGAATACGCGAGTAACTACATCGATGATTTCATGGTCGGCAATAAGGACAAGGAGATGATTCACGTGCCTTATCATCCCATGTAAGTCAGCCGCGCGTGATGAGGACACCACTAACAAAGTTACACCCACAGCCCCTACTGATACATATACAGGACCAATTACGTACTAGAGCTCACACACGCCAATTAAATTACCAGGTACTTTAGTTTCTTGGTAATGATTCTAATGTTCGTGAGAATATGATGCTTCCTAAATTGGATACATTTATCTTGCTTACAAATGAAGGGCCTAGCTTGGACAAGAAGGATGATCATTGGAGCAAGATCAAGCATGGAGATGATGGCATGCACAAGGGGAACAAGAATGGAGTTACAAGTGATGATTTCAGGACTTTGAAGCCACCATAATGAGTTCATGAAGCCTTGGACGAAATATACAAGATGCCACTACATAAATTTTGTCCAAAGGCTATTATAGGTGCTGCGTCACCTTATTATTGGGCCAGGCCCATGTAATTTCGAAATACTTGAGTATAGGCTATTTTTAGAGTCCATATGCGTGGGGAAACAAGAGTTAGGGTTGGTTTCGGACCCCTCCTCCAAGGGACGAAATCCCCCCCTCTTTCTCCATATATATACAGCCCTTAGGGCTCGTTTAGACTTTGGGTTTTGTTTAGATTAAAGTTCGCCATAGCTGCAAATTCGCGTACTTCATTTGTGTTCAACGACCAGACAAATGTGTCACATAACCCCACCTTGATCAATAAAGCTTTCCTCTTATATTCGCAATATCCCGATTGCAATCTTAGTTTCTTGCTTGTTCTTTGTTTGCCTGCAGGAAATAGACCTTCATGGTCAGGTTGACCGTGCTCCCGCGTGGTCAAGAACCTCTTGGAGTTGGTTTAGCAATTGCTAAGGCGCGACGTCCTCGCACGTTCGTAGTCGGATCGTCAAAGTCGACTTCCTCCAAAACGATAGCCACCATCTCATCGAAAGACGGGACACCTTTGCCTCTATCAAGTGGTATCAGATTTCCAGGTTGCTCGGTGAGATTTTTACAGTTTTTCGTAGTTTAGATCGAGTCTGTTCTTCATACCTATAGTCCACGCAAAATCCAAAAAAAATTGGTTTAGTTCATCCTATCCGAACCAGTCTGAGCCTTTGCATAGTCTTTTCAGTATTTTTCTTTGTTGAATTTGCGGTTGCATCATCGTGTCAAGTTGCTGGTCTTAGCGTCTAGTCTTTTAGAGTTTCGAGTTCTGGTCATAAGTTGCCACGCCGCCACCGCACCATCATCAACGCCCCTGCCATCTACCACCACCGCTTATCCGCCACCGCTCTGAATCCGTATCCATATACCACCACCAATCCGTATCCATATACCACCACCAATCCATATCCATATACTACCACCGCTACCACCACCACTGCCATATACCACCACCGCTGCCATATCCTACCACCAATCCAAATTCCTTTCATATTAGGTTTGTTTCCGAGATCCATCTAATTTCCGATTCGTGTTTCCTTTCCTGAGTAGGTTTTTGGAGACCCCCAGGCAGTTTTTAGGCCAAAATTTCGGCGACCAAAAATATTTTTCCCTATCCTTATTTTAGGCTTTTCTGAGTCTTTTGAGCCACGTGCCATCATAGTGATCTTTTGTCACACTTTTTCGTCGTCGCTGCCCTGATTTCCGAAAAATAGTGAAAAAAATTCGTACCCATCCTGTCAGTCTGACCAGGGAAGAGTTTTGAGACACTCGCCATTATAGTGATTTTCCGCAAAAAAAAGAGCGCAAAAAAAGAGCACCAAAAAAACCAGAGCGATTTTTTTTCCAGAGTGTGCTTTTCCCTTGTTTACGTGCAGCGCTGTGATTTTGTTAGTGTTCTAGGCTCGCGTCTCTAGCACGGTCTAGCCTAGGACCAGCATAGTACCGTCGTTGAGTGTTTATTCAACTTTGCATCTCTGAATTGATTATTACTGACCCTTTTTGCTACCATATTATAAGCCTTCCCAGCTCCACATACATCTACGTCATGTGTTTGACTCTCCCTGGTAGTCGCTCTACCAAGCTTTGCGAGTTTTGACTACAACGGTTGCCGATCACCACCTGCTGCTTGGTAAGAACTGGTAAGAATTTGAGATTTGCTTGACGGATTTGTGACGCCCCACCACCACCAATTTCTAGTAGTCTGTAGGATCATATTCTTGTGTGTTTCTATTGCTGCTAACCATGGCAGGATAACAAGTCGATGAGACTGACTAGGAAAACATGATGAATAAGGAGTTGCATGATAAATTTCAGCAAATGATGACTGAACAGGTGCAAGATGTGCTGAACAATTTTGAAGAGGCCATGGATAAGATAACTGGCCTTGAGAAGACGTCAGAAATATAACTCGATAACAGATTTAATGAACTGCTTGTGCGTCTTCCACAACCACCACCGGCTGCACCTGTTGCACCTCTGCAACAACAACAACAACAACAAAAACAACAACAACAACGACGACGACGACGACGACGACTACCTCCACGTCCCGAAACAGCCCTCCGCCGAGCGAGCCGTGTCCCTCTTGAGCCTGGCCAAACTGTTGGTGCTGTTGTTGATACTTCTCTGGCTCTTGCCACTGATGATGGGGAGGGTGATTATACGGGAGATTACAAGGATGAGGTTGATCAAAATTAGAACTACGTGCAAGCACCAAGTCGTCCACATGTAAATAATCGCAATGGTAGGGCTCCCCCTCAGGTACGAGATCATGACCATCTCCCTAAACTGAAATTGAATACTCCACCATTTGAGGGTAGTTACGTTCCTGATATATATCTTACTTGGGAGTTAGAAACCGAACAATGTTTTACATGTTTAGAATATCCCATGGAG
Organism: Triticum aestivum; assembly: GCF_018294505.1. Taxonomy (NCBI): domain Eukaryota; kingdom Viridiplantae; phylum Streptophyta; class Magnoliopsida; order Poales; family Poaceae; genus Triticum; species Triticum aestivum. The sequence continues at coordinate 161,125,456 of NC_057808.1, read as the reverse complement.
AGACATGTTGCTGCTGCACTTTGTGCTTTCACTAGTTTTGCTAGTGTGTGGTGGTTTGAACATCGTAGATTATATCCAAATAATATCCCAACTACTTGGCTGCTTTGAAAACTGCTATGCGTACTCATTTGGTTCCACCATATTATCAACGTGAATTACTTCAAAAATTGCAGCGTTTAAGACAAGGAAAAAATTCTGTAGAGGAATATTATCAAGAATTACAAACTGGCATGATTAGATGTGGTATTGTTGAGGATAATGAAGCTATGCTTGCACGTTTTATGGTTGGATTAAATAGAGAGATTCAGACCATTCTAGAGTGTAAGGAGTATAATAATATCACTTGTTTATTCCATCTTGCTTGTAAAGCTGAACGTGAAGTGCAAGATCGACAGGCATTGGCACGAACTAACTTTTCTGCAGGTCGACCTTCCTCATGGACACCACGTGCATCCTCTACTTCCACACATTCTACTGCATCGACACCTCCATCAGCTGCCACCTGCAGTCGTGATACAAGAAAGCAGGAACAACCACCACTATCTACCAAGAGCACACCTGTCGGGCCTGTACAGAGCTCTTCTTCTTCCATGGCATCAACAGGGCACACAAGTGATATTATTTGTCGTCGTTGTAAGGGAAGAGGTCGTTATGTGAGAGAATGCAAATCTCAGCGTGTGATGATTGCTACTGAGGATGGTGGTTAGGAGTCCGCTAGTGACTATGATGAGGAGACTTTGGCTCTTATTACACGTGAAGAACACGGTGGAGATGATTCTGAAAATGAGACACAATACATGGCTCCTGAAGACACTGACATGTATGAATGTTTAGTTGCTCAACGTGTTGTGAGTGTGTAGGTCACACAAGCTGAGCAAAATCAGAGGCATAATTTGTTCCATACAAAGGTAGTTGTGAAGGAACATTTTGTTCGCGTCAACATAGATGGAGGGAGCTGCAACAACTTGGCTAGCATGGAGATGGTGGAGAAGCTATCTCTCACCACAAGACCACATCCACATCCTTACTACATCCAATGGTTCAACAACAGCGACAAGGTTAAGGTAACACGTACTGTTCGTGTGCATTTTAGTTTCTCTACATATGCTGATTATGTTGATTGTGATGTGGTACCTATGCAAGCATGTTCCCTATTACTTGGTAGACCATGGCAATTTGATAAAAATTCTGTACACCGTGGTAGAAACAATCAGTATACTCTTGTTCATAAGGATAAAAATATTACTTTGCTTCCTATGCCTCCTGATTCCATTTTGAAAGATGATATTAATAGAGCTAATAAAGCAAAATAGGAGAAAAATAAGAGTGAACATCAGATTGTGGCAAAAGAATTTGAGCAACAAATGAAGCCTAATAATAAACCATCTAGTGTTGCTTCTGAAATTAAATTGAAAAGTGCATGTTTACTTGCAACCAAATCGTATATTGATGATCTAGATTTCAGCAATTCTGTTTGTTATGCTTTTGTGTGCAAAGAGGCATTATTTTCATTCGAGGACGTGCCTTCCTCTTTGCCTCCTGCTGTTACTAACATTTTGTAGGAGTTCGCTGACGTGTTTCCACAAGACGTGCCACCAGGATTAGAACCTATTCGAGGGATTGAGCATCAGATTGACTTAATACCCGGTGCTTCGCTACCCAACCGTGCACCATACCGTACCAATCTAGAGGAGACGAAGGAGATTATAAGTCAAGTCCAGGAGCTGCTCGACAAAGGTTATATTCGCGAATCCCTTAGTCCTTGTGTTGTTCCCATCATTCTAGTGCCGAAAAAGGATGGTACATCGCATATCTGTGTTGATAGTAGAGGCATTAATAATATTACTATTCGTTATCATAATCCTATTCCTAGGCTAGATGATATGCTTAATGAATTGAGTGGCTCTACAATATTCTCCAAAGTTGATTTGCGTAGTGGATACCATCAAATTCGTATGAAATTGGGAGATGAATGGAAAACTGCATTTAAAACTAAGTTTAGTTTATATGAGTGGTTAGTCATGCCATTTGGGTTAACTAATGCACCTAGTACTTTCATGATATTAATGAACGAAGTTTTACGTGCTTTCATTGGACGATTTGTGGTAGTCTATTATGATGATAGACTGCTTTATAGTAAATCTTTGGAGGAGCATTTGGAACATTTATGTGCTGTTTTTATTGCTCTAGGTGATGCACGTTTGTTTGGTAACCTCGGAAAGTGCACCTTTTGCACCGACCGAGTATCTTTTCTTGGCTATGTTGTAACTCCATAGGGAAATGAAGTTGATAAAGCCAAGATTGAAGCTATTGACAGTTGGCCGCAACCCAAAATGGTCACACAAGTGAGGAGTTTCCTTGGCCTCGCTGGTGTCTATAGGCGTTTTGTGAGAGATTTCAACACCATTGCTGGACCTCTCAATGAGCTTACAAAGAAGGATGTGCCTTTTGTTTGGGGTACAACACAGGAAGAAGCCTTCACGGTGTTGAAAGATAAGTTGACACTTGCTCCTTTACTCCTACTTCCTGATTTTAATAAGACTTTTGAGCGTGAATGTGATGCTAGTGGAATTGGATTAGGAGGTGTGTTATTACAAGATGGCAAACCTGTTGCATACCTTTCTGAAAAATTGAGTGGGCCTAGTCTGAACTATTCTACTTATGATAAAGAATTATATGCTCTTGTTCGGACCTTAGAAACATGGCAACATTATTTATGGCCCTAGGAATTTGTTACACATTCTGATCATGAATCTTTGAAACACATTAAAAGTCAAGCAAAACTCAACCATAGACATGCTAAATGGGTTGAATTCATCAAGACTTTCCCTTATGCCATTAAACACAAGAAGGGTAAAGAAAATGTTATTGCTGATGCATTGTCTCGTCGTTATACTATGCTTTCACAAATTGACTTCAAAATATTCGGTTTGGAGACCATAAAAGATCAATATGTGCATGATGCTGAATTTAAAGATGTATTGCAGAATTCTAAGGAAGGGAGAACTTGGAACAAGTTCGTCGTTAGCGATGGATTTGTGTTTCGTGCTAACAAGCTATGCATTCCAGCTAGCTCCGTTTGTCTTTTGTTGTTGCAGGAGGCGCATGGAGGAGGATTAATGGGACACTTTGGCGTGAAGAAGACGGAGGATATACTTGCTGCACATTTATTTAGGCCAAAGATAAGACATGATGTTGAGTGTTTTGTTGCTCGCTGCACTACATGTCAAAAAGCTAAGTCACGACTCAAGCCTCATGGTTTATACACTACTGGAATCTGGCATTTTGCCATCTGCCAACTCTTTGCCGTCTGCGAGCTGACGGCAAAGATGTTCTTTGCCATCGACTTTGAGGAAACAGACGGCAAAGAAAGTACTGATGCCTGTACCTAGTGTTCCTTGGGAGGATATACCTATGGACTTTGTTTTAGGTTTACCTCGAACAAAGAAGGGGAGGGATAGCATATTTTTATCGTGGATAGGTTCTCAAAAATGGACACTTTATACCATGTCATAAAAGCGATGATGCTGTTAATGTTGCTGATTTGTTCTTTCGTGAAATTATTCGCTTGCATGGTGTGCCAAATACTATTGTTTCAGATCATGATGCTAAATTTCTTAGACACTTTTGGAGATGTTTATGGGCTAAGTTGGGGACTAAACTACTTTTTAGTACTACATGTCATCCCCAAACTGATGGACAAACTGAAGTAATCAATAGAACATTGTCTACCATGCTTAGGGCTGTTTTGAAGAATAACAAGAAAATGTAGGAAGAATGCTTGCCTCATATTGAATTTTCTTATAATCGGTCGCTGCATTCTACTACTAAGATGTGCCATTTTGAAATTGTGTAGGTTTCCTACCTCGTGCACCTATTGATTTGTTGCCTCTTCCATCTTTGGAGAAGGTTAATTTTGATGCTAAACAACATGCTGAATTGATCTTAAAAATGCATGAGTTAACTAAGGAACATACTGAGCGCATGAATGCTCAATATAAACTTGTTGGAGATAAGGGTAGAAAACGTGTTGTCTTTGCACCTGGAGATCTTGTTTGGTTACATTTGCGTAAGGATAGGTTTCCTAATTTGCGCAAGTCAAAGCTAATGCCACGTGTTGATGGTCCTTTTAAGGTGTTAGAAAAAATAAATGATAATGCACATAAACTTGAGTTGCCTGCAGATTTTGGGGTTAGTCCCACTTTAACATTGTAGATTTGAAGCCTTAATTGGGTGAGGAAGATGGGCTTTCATCGAGGACGACTTCAATTCAAGAAGGGGAGGATGACGAGGACATCACTAACAAAGTTACACCCACAGCCCCTACTGATACATATACAACACCAATTACTAGAGCTCGCACACGCCAATTAAATTACCAGGTACTTTCGTTTCTTGGTAATGATTCTAATGTTCGTGAGAATATGATGCTGCCTAAATTGGATACATTTGTCTTGCTTACAAATGAAGGGCCTAGCTTGGACAAGAAGGATGATCATTGGAGCAAGATCAAGCATGGACATGATGGCATGCACAAGGGGAACAAGAATCGAGTTACAGGTGACGATTTCAGGACTTTGAAGCCACCATAATGAGTGCGTGAAGCCTAGGATGAAATATACAAGATGCCACTTCATAAATTTTGTCCAGAGGCTATTACAGGTGCTGCGTCACCTTATTATTGGGCCAGGCCCATGTAATTTCGAAATACTTGAGTATAGGCTGTTTTTAGAGTCCGTATGTGTGGGGAAACAAGACTTAGGGTTGGTTTCGGACCCCTCCTCCAAGGGCCACGAAATCCCCCCTCTTCCTCCATATATACAGCCCTTAGGGCGTCGTTTAGACTTTGGGTTTTGTTTAGATTAAAGTTCGCCATAGCTGCAACTTCGCGTACTTCGTTTGTGTTCAACGACCAGACAAAGGCGTCACAGAACCCCACCTTGATCAATTAAGCTTTCCTCTTATATTCGCAATATCCAGATTGCAATCTTAGTTTCTTGCTTGTTCTTTGTTTGCCTGCAGGAAACATACCTTCGTGGTTAGGTTGATCGTGCTCTGGCGTGGTCAAGAACCTCTCGGAGTTGGTTTAGCGATTGCTAAGGCGCGACATCCTCGCACGTTCGTAGTCGGATCGTCAAAGTTGACTTCCTCCAAAATGATAGCCACCATCTCATCGAAAGACGGGACACCTTTGCCTCTATCAGTGCGGATATCCTTCCTTTGATTTCAATCATTTCATTGGCACGCGTGGAGGCTAATTTGAGGTGTACTTATTTTGCGCAGCAACGGGCGCGCCATCCTCATCATCCTTTACCCCCGATTCTCCCATGCTCTTTACTTGGAGTCGTCGAAGAACATGAAGAAAAAGCATTACACCCACATCAAGTCTGTTCTCGACAGTGCTATCTCTACGTCGTACGGGGTGGAGAGATCACGATCGGGAAGACAAGGAACCGCGCGCCCTGCTTCAGCCATAAGACTAACTTCTGCTACATCCAGCAACCAAGTGGTACTCCCAGTGATGGATTCTATGTCGTCCACCACATGCTAGAGTACAGACGGGATCAACAGAACCTTCGCATGTCACCTAGATCCGGCGGTGCCCATATTCTGCAATGGGCAAAGAAATTAGGAGATATCCTGGATCATCGACTCCGAGCTGAGTTCCATCACATCCGGCGTGAACTTGCCCAAATCATCATGAAGGCGGTCCTCGAAAAAATAGGGATGTGCCACGAAGAAAGGCAAATGTCACGGTGCGGCAGGCCTGCCGGGCTGCATCCTCAGCGTGATACCTAGCAATGCATTAAATGCACGTTGTCCTAATTGCCAGAGTTAGGTATGGTAGCATTATTGGCTATCTAATCAGTAGATAATTACTGTTTTGCCACGGTGGTAACCCCTTAGCCTATAAAAGGAGGGCCATGGAAATCTAAAAAAGGATTCGGACCCTTGTACACTCATGCGTGTGTAGCTGCTCTCCCCGAGGCTACCTTGCCGGGCTTGAGTGTTGCGTGTCCACCACGGTCCTCCCTTCAATCCACCAAAGCAGGAGTAGGGTTTTACACTTCTCTGTGGCCCGGACCTGGGTAACTACCAGCATCACCACTGTCGTGTTGTTCCATGGCTTCTGCTCTTTGTGCTACGTGATCTCCCCCCTGCCGAACCACAAAGGGGATAATGGCCCCATAGGTTATCGTGTTCCACCACGTCATCTTTGGTGTGGCAGGTAGGGGGAAGCGCTTGCGTGAACCCGAGGTCATGAACATCAGGTCAATCTTCGTCATCATCTTCTTCATCATTAGCTTCATCGTCCATGGTGCGCAAGAAAAAGTTTGGCGCAATAGCTCACCCTTTCACCTGAAAGGCCCCCTCGCATGCAGCCACTGATACTATGGGTGCTGCGGCGGCGTTGGGGGACGCGGGCGCCATGGGGGACGTGACCGGCGCAGGCGGCGCTGTCATCATTCCCCCCGCGGCCAAAGCGGGAGCGGAAGACGCCCGGGGAGAGCGGTATCAACAACATCCTGACGACTGTGTTCCACAAGGCGCGGACGGGGAGAATGTTCAGTCTCCACCTCGCCACCGCGACGATGCCCATTCTGGTGTGAGTTGCGACCCCCCAGCTGTCCCGGCTATAGGTGTAGCTACGGGGCACGCGCCTTCCCCAGGGCAGGGTAACCAAGACAAAGCGCCAAACGAGGTCCTCAACCCCTAGGCGCACCCTTCTCGCCACTGTACCACCGTGGCGACTGGCTTGCAGCGATGAGAACACGGCACCGCCATGACAGGTACTGTCAGGAGTCGAACGACTGTGGTCTGTGTCGTCATCTATGCCAAGCACTACTTTAGAAGCCATGGCGCGAGCCCATCTCCTGCTGAGATTCCCGTCAGTGGCCAATCAAATGGATGACTGGGGATCCACCATTCAGAGTTTGATTGATTATGCTGAAGTGGAAGGATCACAGTGGGCAGGCCCGCCACAGCGCCTGCAAGCAACAACCACGGCCTGAGATGTTGACTGTTAAGGGGGGCCACTCCAACGGTGCAATCCCCTCCGCGACAGCCAGCACAGCAGCTGCAGCCAGAACCGGTGACCAAGAACCCGGCGAGGTGTCAATGGCTTCATCTGATCCTCGAGCCCGTCGAGATTAGCGACAGGTCCTGGAAGATCGGTGGAAGGAAGACGCGTGCGTCACTATAGAATGGTGTCGCAAAACCTGCCGCCCATATGATAGGCGCAATGGCCCAGACGTTGATGAACCCACGCCTAGTGAAGGCGGATACTTCCCTTTTGAGGTGGGGTGCCCTGCCTTCACTCACGAGCTGCGGCAAGTCCGTTCGCCATCTGCCCATGTTTTCAAACTAGAAACACCCGAAAAGTATGATGGAAGGCTGAACCCGGCAGAGTTCTTGAGCATCTACACAATCATTGTTTAAGCCGCCGGAGGAAGAGATGAGAAGGTGTTTGCCAACTACTTCCCTTTGGCACTCAAGGCAAACATGAGGTCATGGCTGATGCACTTGCCGGAGAATTCCATTTTGTCCTGGGCTGACTTGTGCAATGAGTTTGTTGGTGCCTTCTCGGACGACCATCTGGAACCAGGACGGCCCAGCGATTTGCACCTCCTTCCACAAAAGGAAGGGGAGAGTATGTTGAAGTACATGCAAAGGTTTAGTTGGGTGCATAGGAACATTCCAGATATCCACCCGGCAGCTGTGATTGTCGCGTTCCAGTCCAACATGCGCAACAGGAGGATACGTTCCAAGATGAACGTCCGGTTGCCCAAGACTGTGAATGAGCTATACACCTTGGCGAATAAATGTGCACGTACAGAGGAAGGGAGGCGGCTCCCCGGAAGAGGATGGCATCGAAGTTGACCCAAAAGATGACAATGATGCCCCTAACCCAAAGGGGAAGAATAAAAAGCACAATAAGAAGTGCAAGGAAAAGGCAGTACTGGTTGTTGAGGGTTCTAGCACTCCTAGTACCGGCAAGAAGGCCAAGACCGCAGCCCGCGGCAAGGAAGTTGCCATGTGCACTAATTGCCGGGAGGCTGCGGCGGCCGAAAAGGCTGGGAAGGCTGACGGACCATACTTAAAGATCCAATGGACCAAGGCCATGATCTCCAAGTGTGTGACCAAGTTGAGCAACTTGTCAAGAAGCAAAAAACTGATTACGAGAAGCGTGACAAGGAAAGAGACCAAGAAGGTGCTAGCAGGAAAGGCCCATGTGGCACAGGAGGCCGCCGCGGCAAGACTCCTCAGCATCAAGAGAAACCTGCTAGAGACCATGAGAAGAAGGAAGGTGATGACGAAAGTGATGAAGGGGATGAAGAGGAAACCAGCGTGAGGTCAATGTTGTAGAGCAAGTGGCAGATTCCCGGAAACCACTCAAATGGTCCGGCACACCCATCATCTTTGACAAAGAAGATCACCCTGACCGCACCACCGCTGTAGGGTGCTTGCCGTTGTTGGTTTCACCAACAATCTGCAACCTCAAGGTCCAAAGATGTTGGTTGACGGTGGGGCGGGGTTGAATCTGATTTCCCGCAAGGTAATCAGCAAGTTGCAAATATCAGATGAAGAGCTCAAGGTTACTGGCACGTTTCAAGGAATCAACCCTGGCAGGAGCCGTCCTAAGGGAAAGATCACACTAACGGTGACGTTTGGAGGAGAATTGAACTACCGGTCGAGAAGATTATGTTTGACGTGGTCGAGCTTCCTTTGCCTACAATGGGATTCCCAGCTCTGGCAAAATTCATGGTGGCATCCCACTATGCCTATAATACTTTGAAGATGCCAGTTCCAATGGGCGTCATCTCCATCCCGTCGGACAAGAAAGACGCAATCATATGTGTGGATAAGATGTATTGGGATGCAGTCGCTGCCGAGGCCCCGGAAGTTGCAACCCTGCTAAGGAAAAAAGAAAGGAACGAAAGCTAGCAGGGATACCAGCAAAGAATCCAGGAAGCGCGCCCCTTCGGAGTGCACCGCGCCCGTCGATGATTTGTTAGAGAGTTCCACTAGCAAGAAATCCAAGGTTGCTTCGCCTGTTGTGAAGAGGGTCCCAACAGGGCTGGTTGGTGCTGATGGTACGTTCACCATCAGCTCCACCCTTGACGACAAATAGGAAAGCGCGCTCATTGCATTCGTGCGGGCGAATGTCGATGTGTTCGCTTGGCAACCATCTAACATCCCCAGCGTTCCGAGGGAGGTAATCGAGCACCACCTTGTTGTCTTCCCTCATGCTCGGCCCGTTAAGCAGAAGGTTAGGAAGCAAGCTTTGGAGCGGCAGGCGGCTGCAATTCATTGCCGAAGAGATCAAGAAACTTGAAGCGGCTGGTTTGGTCAGAGGAGTGTTGCATCCGACGTGGTTGGCGAACCCGGTGGTGGAGCGTAAGGCGTATGGGAAATGGAGGCTTTGCATAGACTTCATAGATCTGAACAACGCATGCCCGAGGGACCCTTTCCCCTTGCCGCATATCGACCAGATTGTGGATTCCACTTCCGGGTGCGACCTGCTTTCCATCTTTGGTGCATACTCTGGATACCATCAGATATTCATGTCTAAGGAAGACAAGGAGAAGACCGTGTTCATGACACCATGTGGCACGTACTACTTTGGACGGATGCCCCTCGGGTCAAAAAGCGTTGGGTCCACTTTTGTAAGGGCAGTGCAAATTGGGTTTGGGCCTTAGTTACACCGAAATATTGAAGCTTACATGGATGACATACTGATCAAAACCAAGGACAGATCAACGCTCATTCAGGACTTGGAAGAGACCTTTGCAAACCTGCGCAACATCAACTTGAAGTTGAACCCTGAGAAGTGTGTGTTTGGTGTTCCCTCCGGTAAGCTACTTGGCTTCTTTGTGTCTCACCGAGGGATAGAGGCCAACCCCAACAAGATCAGAGCGATCGAGCAGATTCCAGCTGTCGGCGTTCTGGGAACGGGGGTCCCCAGACTTGCCTGCCTGCGGCCCACGGTGTGGCTCCTCCATCGGCCTAGTACAACCCATCTTCACCAGCAAACACTCAAGACCCTCGCGAGGGGTCGTGCCTCACGGGGCGGACGACACAAGACCTCCTCAGGGGCAGCCTCACTAGGCTGGCTCGCGAGGAGCAGAGAGATCAAGGCGAGGGGCACCTCATGAGGTTCCCGTGACATGAGCCGTGATGACCAAGGCTAGGCGGGCGCCAGCGGGCGCAGGGTACCCGTTGCCTCTTTGGTGCTAAAGGGGCAAGCGCAGGCGAGGAGTCCCGAGGCATCAGGCAAAGGTTTCCATATCGGTGCACCGAGACCAAGACCAGCAGGACGGCAGGACGGAGGTCATCGTAGAGCCCATGACAGCGTCACCACCAGACCTTTAGCAGGCGAAGTCCACCTTTTGTCAGGATAGCTTTTACTAGCTATCCCCCTTTAAATTGGCCGTTGTGGGATCCCTTCCCGCATTACATTTGGGAAGAGGACCAGGGCCTCTATAAATAGGACTAGCCACCATGTTAGCAAGGGGACGGATCATTCAGATCACCCTCGACCACACAAGCTCACCGAGCTCAAGAACACATCTCCTCAGGAGGCTGTTCTTCCCTTGTACTTCTTCATCCTCCGTCTACAAGGCAATCCACTACACCACACTGGAGTAGGGTATTACACCACATCGGTGGCCCGAACCAGTATAAACTCTTGTGTCCCTTGTTCTCCGAGTTCGATGCGCTGAGCTTTGAGATCGTGCTGAGTGGGCAAGCTAGGGGAAGGGAGAGATCTTCATGCGCACCCCGGAGTTTGAACCTTAAGGGTTTTGCCGGAACCCGCAATCTGACATTTGGCACAACAGGTAGGGGTGCGCTGAAGCTTTTCCTTTCATTGATCCACGCTCCACCGCTCCACCACGTCCATGGCAGATGAGGGAGTCCTGGATTAGCGGGTCCTCGGACAGCTGGACTATATCCTTTGTCCGGACTGTTGGACTATGAAGATACAAGATTCAAGACTTCGACCCGTGTCCGGGTGGGACTCTCCTTGGCGTGGAAGGCAAGCTTGGCGATACGGATATGTAGATCCCCTCCCTTGTAACCGACTCTGTGTAACCCTAGCCCCCTCCGGTGTCTATATAAACCAGAGGGTTTAGTTCGTAGGACAGACAACAATCATACCATAGGCTAGCTTCTAGGGTTTAGCCTCTATGATCTCGTGGTAGATCAACTCTTGTAATACTCATATCATCAAGATCAATCAAGCAGGAAGTAGGGTATTACCTCCATCGAGAGGGCCCGAACCTGGGTAAACATTGTGTCCCCCGCCTCCTCTTACCATCCACCTTAGACGCATAGTTCGGGACCCCCTACCCAAGATCCGCCGGTTTTGACACCGACATTGGTGCTTTCATTGAGAGTTCCACTGTGCCGTCACCGTAAGGCTTGATGGCTCCTTCGATCATCGGCAATGATGCGATCCAGGGTGAGGTCTTCCTCCCCGGATAGATCTTCGTATTCGGCGGCTTCGTACTACGGGCTAACTCGCTTGGCCATCTGGAGCAGATTTATAGCTACGCCCCTGACCATCAGGTCAGGTTTGGAAACTTGAACTATACTGCCGACATCCGCGGACACTTGATCTTTGACGGATTCGAGCCCATGTCAGGTGCGCCACACAATCACAACGAGCATAATTTAGCTCTGCCGTCGGACTGTGTTTGGGAGATCACACCTGCAACTACTCCGGCCCTCAATCCGGAACAAATTGCGCCATCTATGGACGGGTGGATGGACCCCGCCACGGAGGCGGTAGATTCAGTGGCGATAGCGCCAAATACTGACTTCACCTCCTCCGAGACCCGTGTTGCCGAACTGTTGGATTCGTCCCCGGCCACGGACTCCGAGCCGCTTGTGTCCGTGCCCATCAAATCCGATTAGGCACCGATCATGGAGTTTATCTCCGCGGATATCTTTCAGCACTCGCCTTTTGGCGATGTACTAAACTCGTTGAAGTCTCTCTCCCTGTCGGGAGACCGTTGGCCGAACTATATCCGCCTAGAATGGGATGCGGATGACGAAGAAATTCGTGCCCGACCCACCACCCACTTAGTAGCCACTGTCGACGATTTAACCGACATGCTCGACTTCGGCTCCGAAGACATCGACGGTATGGACGATGATGCAGGAGACGAACAAGAACCACCGCCCACAGGGCGCTGGACGGCCACCTCATCGTATGACATATACATGCTGGACACCCCCAAAGAAGGGGATGGCGACAAGGCAATGGAGGATAATCCCTCCAAGAAGCAACCCAAGCACCAATGTCAGCGGCGCCGCTCTAAGTCTCGCCATAGCAAAAGCAGCGATACCGGCACAAGAGACAATAACGCTCCGGATAGTGCCGAAGACGACGATAATCCCCCCCAGCCAGACCTCGAGCGAGAGAATGAACAAGCTAGCCCTCCGGAACAGGCAGCAAACGGAGAATCAGAGGATGACACTTACATGCCTCTCTCCGAAGACGAAGCGAGCCTCGGTGCCGAAGAATTTATCGTGCCTGAGGATCCCGTCGAGCAGGAGCGCTTCAAGCGCCGGCTTATAGCCACAGCAAACAGCCTGAAGAAAAAGCAGCAACAGCTTCGAGATGATCAAGATCTGCTAGCGGATAGATGGACCGAAGTCCTGGCAGCTGAGGAATACGAACTCGAGCGCCCAACCAAGAGTTCTCCAAAGCGCAGGTTGCTACCTCAACTCGAGGAGGAAGCATTGAAACCTACATCACCAGCGTATGATGCGGCTGATCGGCCACTTCATGGCCGACACAGAGAGGCATTTCAGCCTGAAGTCCAGCCCGCACCCTGCCGCCAATCAAACAAAAATACCAAGGCCCGGGGCAACACCCGGGACCTGTGAGACGTATTGGAAAACAAGGCAAAACATGCAAGATCGGTCTACGGATCACGGGGGCTCGCACCAACGCGGGACGATGACCGTCACGCCGGATATACTAAAAGCAAATCCGGCCGGGCCGAACACAACAGACAAGACTCATATGAACTGCTTCGTGATATAGCCCGGCACAGAGGCGCCGCACAACCCCTATGCTTCACTGACGAAGTAATGGATCATGAATTCCCAGAAGGGTTTAAACCCGTAAACATTGAATCATATGATGGTACTACAGACCCCGCGGTATGGATAGAAGATTTCTTCCTCCACATTGACATGGCCCGCGGGGATGACCTACGTGCCATCAAGTATCTACCGCTAAAACTCAAAGGGCCGGCCCCGCATTGGCTTAATAGCTTGCCGGCAAACTCCATCGGAAGCTGGGAGAGCCTGGCAGATGCATTCCTGGACAATTTCCAAGGCACTTATGTGCGACCGCCGGATGCTGACGATTTAAGTCATATAACTCAGCAGCCAGGGGAATCGGCTAGGAAATTCTGGACCCGGTTCCTAACTAAGAAGAACCAAATCGTTGACTGTCCGGATGCAGAAGCCTTAGCGGCATTTAAGCATAATATCCGTGACGAATGGCTTGCCCGACACCTCGGCCAAGAGAAGCCAAAATCAATGGCAGCCCTCACAACACTTATGACCCGCTTTTGCGTGGGCGAAGATTGTTGGTTGGCTCGTAGTACCAATACAGCAAGCAAACCTGGCACATCAAAGGCCAGGGATAGCAACGGCGAACCATGACGCAACAAACACAAGTGCCTCAAATATGGTGAAAACGCCAAAGATACGGCAGTCAGTGCCGGGTTCAGGGGCTCAAAGTCCGGTCAGCGGAAGGGGCCACTCAAGAATAATAATCCGGGTCCATCCATTTTGGACTGAATACTCGATCGCCAATGCCAAATCCATGGCACCCCAGGAGCGCCAGCCACCCATACCAACAGAGAATGCTGGGTCTTCAAACAAGCCGGCAGGGCAGGCGCCAAAGACGGAGAAGAGGGGCCTCAAAGCGATGATGGCGATGAAGAGCCCAGATCACCGAACACAGGAGGGCAAAAGAAATCCCCCCCCCCGCACATTCAATCGGTGAACGTGGTAAATACCACCCAAATTACCACCTCGGACCGGATACACACCCTTAGGGATGCCGACTTAACGGAACTAGTCATCCCACAATATAAATTAGGGCCGGTCACCTTCAACCGCATGGATCGTCCGGTCAACGCCAATTATGGCAATCCAACCGCACTAGTCCTCGACCCGATAATAGACGGGTTCCACCTCACTCGAGTCCTTATGGACGGAGGCAGCTGTCTAAATCTGCTTTACCAGGACACAGTGCGCAAGGTGGGCATCGATCATTTGGCGATCAAACCCACTAAAGCGACTTTTAGAGGCATTATACCAGGAGTGGAAGCTAGCTGCACAGGCTCCATCGCCCATGAGGTAGTCTTCGGATCACCAGAAAATTACCGCACCGAAGAGTTAATCTTCGAAATCGTCCCTTTCCGCAGTGATTATCAGGCACTGGTCGGACGAACAGTGTCCGCTCGATTCAAGGCGGTACCACATTATGCCTACCACAAGATGCCCGGTCCACGAGGCGTCATCACAGTCAATGTCAAGGCCGAACCTTCCCCCGGCATAAACAAATACACCACTGCTTTAGCAGAAGAAGCAACGAGCAGCACCTTGCAGCCGAACCTCGAGTCAACGTCTAGGCTCCCGGACACCGTCAAGCGACTCCGAACTGCTTCGCAGAAGGATAGCCCGGCTCGTCCAGAGCTTAATTAAACACTCCGGTGAAGGCTAGGATAGGCCGAACTCAGCGGCTCAACCGCTCTTCGGTACGCAAATATTTCTTACATTTCCTTCGCAGGTTCACCTTTGCGCTGACCAGGACGGACTATACGGAGGCAGCTTGAACGCGCAAGGGAATCCTTGGATATTCCCCGCAATGACCATCCGGCTATATTACGGATCCGCACTCGGCTTCTTCCCCCTGGTCTCAGCAGGTTCCGCCATCATATTCCCTTTTTATCACATTACTTGTACTCATACGCATAGACGTACTATTAAATACAACATGTGGATTTATATGACGATTACCTGCCGTTATTTCTTATTGAAATTCTTATGTCAAGTGACATCCGTACACAGTGATATGCCTTAAAATATGCCAGGGGCTTCGTTTTACCCATAATACGGCAATAAAGTCCGAACACCTTCATGGAAGTTCGGCACCCCGAACCTATAGCATTATATGCATCAGCTCCGAATCATGTCTTGGGTCAATAGTTGGGTTTGCCCTGCTCCCACGTTTTGGTACCTTATGTTCCGCTATATCGGCTAAGGTAGCACTGGGAGAACTACTGCGATTGTCTCCCGGTTCTTCCGGACGAGCACCTCAGTAGAGAAAGCCGAAAACTGACTGTCATGATACGGCGAGAGCTGGTCAGCTGTTCGAGAGGTCACAAAATCTTTAAGGATTTCTCCCGCATAATGCCATAACCAATGCAGCGTGTGATGGATCGGTTTTTTTCCCGATCAGGTGCTTATAGAGCCCCTAGTACGGTCTTCCGAACACCAGGGGTTACGCCTACCATACTAAAGCTCCTATGGCTAAGTGAAAGTGATAAAGCCCTATAATCTGATTGCCTGGTTCGTTGTGCTGAGCGCCTCCTTCGAAGGACCCAAAACTGCGATAAAGAGTGCTCAGGTTTATCCCGAACACCCCTGTACTTCTTACAAGGGGGCAGAAGCCGACGACTGGCCAACTCTCAGGTTTAACATATAAAACGGACGCACAGGAGGGTAAACATTTATATGACAAGCAACAAATCAATGACCTTGTTCAAACATTACAAAGGACAACATGATGTGCATTCATGGGAATATAATGTCCTTGGTACATAGCTCCGCTGCAAGGTAGGATCCTTTCCGGACACTCTCATAATACAATTCGGGCTTGCGGTGCTCCTTTCCCTCTGGCGGCCCTTCGGTCATCAGCTTCTCAGCATCCATCTTCCCCCAGTGGACCTTTGCGCAGGCAAAGGCCATCCGCGCACCTTCTATACAGACCGACCGCATAATGACGTCAAATCGAGGGCAAGCGCTTACAAGCCGCTTCACGAGCCCGAAGTAGCTGCTTGGAATCGGCTCAACAGGACATAGCCGGATAACCAAATCTTTCATGGCTAGTTCCGCCGCCTTATGCAGTTCGATCAGCTCTTTCAGTTGATCGGCAAAAGGCACCGGATAATGCGGTGCCAAATACTGCGACCAGAAGAGCTTATCTGCGGTGTTCCTTTCTTTGGCTCGGTAGAATTAGGCGGCAGCTGATATGCTACGGGGTAGCTCGGAAATACCCCTGAGAAATCTGGATTAGAAATTAGAAATATAGTTTTCTCCTCAAATACTTGCTTTGCATGGAAAAGCCTTACCCGCCGCGATCTTCCTCGCCTCTTGGATCCCCTGCAGGGCACTTTGGGTTTCCCCCCGGGCATCGCTCGCGGCCTGATGCGCCTGGATGAGTTCGGATTCCTTCTCCGTTAAACTCTGCTCCAAGGTCTCGCACTTCCTCACGGCCTCTTGCAGCTCCTGCTCAGCTTTAATAACCCTGGCATCGTGCTTCTCACGAAGAGCCTGCTCTGTGGCCTCCTTTTCCTCGGCCTCGGCCACGGCCTTTTTAAGGGCCTCGACTTCGGTCACAATCCCTAGCACAAATCGTGAAGCTTATTTCATACTGAAAATTCATTCGCAGTAAACGCGAGCAAGGCTTGTGCATACCTTGCTCATCTCTCAACTGCATTCTCAATTGGCCAAGTTCTTCTTTGGCCCGCTCCAGACTTTGATTCAGTCCGGAGATTTCCGCAGTACGAGAGGCAGCAGCCGCTACAGACGCCTGCTTATAACAGAAGAGAAATCAATATCATTCAGTGAGTCTTCCTGCGATCATAAATTTGATCCCCTGTCCGGTTCTTTCTTTCACCGAACAGTGTATCAGGGGCTACTATCTATACTATGACACTCTTCGAAAACTCATAAAACGTACCTCAAAGCCTCTTATAAGGCTAATATAGGCTTCGTTCAGTCCACTCTCAGTTGACTGAATCTTCTCAATCACCGCACCCATAAGGGCACGGTGTTCATCAACGATGGAGGCGTTCTTCAACGCCACCTCTGGTTGGACAGAGGTCGCCGATGAAACAGGCACGCCCCCTCCAGCTGAGGGAGGCCGCCTGCTTGATTCTCGAGCCTTATAGATCTCCGGAATCGCATCCGGCTGGGAGCCGAACTCAGGATGGCCCCCAGCTCCCATGGGAATCTTTTCCCTCACGTGTCCGGCCCCAGAGCTTTGACCTCCAGGCGCTGCCTTCACGGTTTTTCCCTTTCCTGCTTGGCCAGGGTCCTTCTGGGACGAAGCCTCAGTGTCATGCCCCTGTTTGGAGGAAGGGGCCTTTGGGGGCGTCCCGCTCTCCATAGCATTTGAGCTCAGCAAGTCCTCTGATGAGGATTGGTTGATACAGGACCTCGCCGGACTATAAAAAATATGGCTTAGGTTGAAATACTATGCCATGATAAGTCTGGACGCCTAAAAAAGTACGCGGACTTTATATACTCATGAGTTCACAAGGCGCTGGGCCCTGGGATCCCATGCCGGGCCACTGTCGGCGGCGGCAGTGGACTCCTCCAGAAGAGGAGCCTTTCCCCTTTTGGGCAGCTCGGCCTCCAAGTGTACGGAGGCCGTCCTCTTCTTTCTTCCCCCAGCAGGGGATTCCTCTTCCTCCTCCTCCTCGTCCTCTTCGGAGGCGGAATGGGCATTGGAGCCTTTGGATATTGTGTCTGAGGTGCCACGGTGACGAAGGCCGCCCTAGGTCTTTTTGGCCTCCTTCTCGGTCGTCTTCTTCGGCACCTTGTAAGGCGCCAGGACCAACGTCTTCGTCAAAAGTGGGATGGCCGGTTCTTCGGGCAGCGGGGCCGGACAATGGATCCGCTCCGCCTTCTTCGTCCAGCCCTAGGGGAGTTGTATAAAACACGTTAAGCGCTTCCTTTGGGTTACGCGGATAGAAAAGTTTGATAACTCACCGAACTTGCAGGGCGGGACAGTTGGTACCCGCGGTCCTCGGCGGAGTCCGGCCACGATTTGCTGGACTTGAAAAGCACCTTCCAGATGTCCTTGTGCGAAGAGCCGAAGAGCTCTCACAGGGTTTGGTGCCTGGCCGGATCGAATTCCCATAGATTGCAAGTCCGGTGCTAACAAGGCAGGATCCGGCGAACTAGCATCACCTGGACCACATTGACAAGTTCAATGTTCTTGTCTCCCATATATTTAACGCGCGTCTGGAGCACCGACAGTTCGTCAGACGAGGACCTGTCCAGGCCTTTCTTGACCCAGGATGTAAGACGCAGGGGGCGCCGGATCGGAACTCGGGAGAGGCGGCCCACTCTGTGTCGCGCGGCTCAGTGATATAAAACCACTGCTGTTGCCACTCCTTGACAGAATCATTAAAGGTTCCCGTTGGCCATATAACGCTGGGCGTCTTGCTCACCATGGCGCCCCCGCACGCGGCGTGCTCACCGCCCACCACCTTGGGCTTCACGTTAAAAATCTTCAGCCATAAACCGAAGTGCGGCGAAATGCGGATAAAAGCCTCGCACACGATAATGAATGTCGAGATGTTGAGGAAGGAATTAGGGGACATATCGTGAAGATCGATCCCATAATAATACATGATGCCGCGGACGAACGGGTGGAGGGGAAACCCTAGCCCACGGACAAAATGAGGGAGGAATATGACCCTCTCGTGGGGTTCCGGAGTAGGGACGATTTGTCCCGCCGTCGGGAGACGGTGGCTGATTTTCTTGGCTAGGTACCCGGCCTCCCGAAGCTTTTTGATATCCTTCTCTCAGACGGTAGAGGCCATACATTTGCCTCCTGCTCCGGATCCGGACATCTTCGAAAGGCCTTTTGTGGGTGGAGAAAATGAACGCTTGGGCGCTGGAGCTTGAGCGAAGGGGAATATCGGGAAGAGGCGTGGGTGCAAAAGGGAGTCCTTATCCCCTTATAAAGGCAGCAGGGATTCTGCGCCTCCCTACTTGCCTGTAAAACCTCTTATTCCCCAAGCGCCGTAATTGATGGCGTGGCGGGGTTACCCACACCCGTATTAACGAGAATCCCATGATAAGGGGACACGATCTCTGCTTCGACAAGACGTGCCGAGGAAACCGCCTCGCAACATGTGCTGTGGCTGGTTGTGAAAAACGGTTCGAAATGACCGGGCCGTGGTGTGATGTCATGCTGCAAAATGCGTCGACAGATTAGATTTGTGGAAATATTGTTCTCTCTATGGTGGAATCTAGAATTTGTTTTGTAGAGCCGGACACTATCCTTGTGTTCAAAATCTTCTATGGAGTATTCGGAGGAGGAACCCGCCTTGCAATGCCGAAGACAATCTGCGCGCCGGACTCATCGTCATTGAAGCCTGGTTCAGGGGCTACTGAGGGAGTCCTGGATTAGGGGGTCCTCGGACAGCCGGACTATATCCTTTGTCCGGACTGTTGGACTATGAAGATACAAGATTCAAGACTTCGACCCGTGTCCGGGTGGGACTCTCCTTGGCGTGGAAGGCAAGCTTGGCGATACGGATATGTAGATCCCCTCCCTTGTAACCGACTATGTCCAACCCTAGCCCCCTCCGATGTCTATATAAACCGGAGGGTTTAGTCTGTAGGACAGACAACAATCATACCATAGGCTAGCTTCTAGGGTTTAGCCTCTATGATCTCGTGGTAGATCAACTCTTGTAATACTCATATCATCAAGCTGAATCAAGCAGGAAGTAGGGTATTACCTCCATCGAGAGGGCCCAAACCTGGGTAAACATTGTGTCCCCCTCCTCCTGTTACCATCCGCCTTAGACGCACAGTTTGGGACCCCCTACCCGAGATCCGCCGGTTTTCACACCGACAGCAGACGCGCGTCGGGCTCGTGCCGAGCGCCAGGCCGCCCTGGCCGCCCGCGTCGCTCAGATGGCCCCTGTCGGCGGGCCTCCCCGTCGTTCTCCATCACCCGCCGCCAACGCCGCCATCGGCCGGGCGGGAAACGAGCAGCAAGCATCTTTGCCGCACCCCTCGGTGCGACAGGACAGCCGCACGGCTACCCCGTCACTGACTCTGGCCGGCTCATCGTCCCACGCACGTCACACACCCACGGACGCGCAAGCCGCGTTGCTCATGGCACGCGAGCTCCTGCATTACCGCCCGGTCGACGACCTCTAAAAGGACTAGCTAAACCGCATTTCCCAGCTCGTCAGCGCCGTTGGGGGCTCACCTGTCTTGTCTCTCTCGCTACCTCGCCCTCCTCCAGCCGCGGGTGACGTAGCCCACGGAGCGCCTCTGCCTCCTCCGCACCAAGACGGCACCCTGGCGCCAAGACGCGTGGCCCCTCGGCACGACCCACCGCGCCGGGCGCCCGCGCGTGAAGAAGGAAGCTGCCAAGAAGTTCCCCGGCCACAAGAAAACGCTCCTGCACTCCCGGCACCACCATGACCCGACAACGTGCTGCCTGAGGTGGCGGTGCGCGGGCATCGAGAGCAGGCTCCGCCTCTACAAAGGGCCCCGGCGGCCAGTCCCACGCCTTCACTCCGGAGCTGCGTAGCATCGTATAGCCAGGCAAGTTCAAGCCAGACCTGCCTCCTCGCTACGACGGCACCCTCGACCGTTTGGAGTTCTTGCAGCTCAACGAGCTCAGCATCGAGGCGGCCAACAACGACGAGAAAATCATGGCAAACTGGTTCCCCATGGCTCTCAAGGATGGTGCTCGCTCGTGGCTCCTGAACTTGCCCCCGGGGTCACTCTCTTCCTGGGGTGAGATGCGTGACCGCTATGTCGCCAACTTCCAGGGCACTCGCGCCCGCCCTCCGGCCGCGGGTGACCTGCGCCGCATCAAGCAGCAGCCAGGAAAGACCTTGCAGAAGTACATCCAACGCTTCAATAGCGTTTGCCTCAAGATCCCCTAGGTGACGGACGAGGCCATCATTTCAGCGTTTTCTGATGGCGTCCATGACGTCAAGATGAAGGAGGAGCTCGCCATCCACGAGGAGCTATGCACGGCTCTGGAGATGTTCAACATGGTGACCAAGTGCGCAAGAGCTGAGGAAGGGGGCCTTTCCCTCCTCGAGCTCCCTGCTGCTGACCCAGAGGAGAATAAAGCCAAGGCCAAGGATGTGCAGTGCAAGGGGGTGGCCGTGCTCGCGGCGGAGCCAGACACGAAGCGCAGCCGGGACCACCCCGAGTCATCCAAGAGCAACCGTCCATTCTGCGCCTTCCACAACGTACACAGCCACAACACCAATGATTGTCAGGAGCTCAGGGCCATCTGAGATGGACGCTTCGGTCGACGCCCCGAGCGCAACGACTAGCGCTACGGCCGAGGAGGAGGACGAGGCGGGGGACGCTGGGACGACCGCGGCCCCTGCCAGGAGTGGCGCGACCGGCCTCATGAGGACCGCTGGCAGGACCAGCCTCGTGAGGGCGCCTGGAGGGACCAGCCGCGCGAGGACCGCCGTCAGGGCAATACTGGTCTCCCTCCATTGCCGCCACCACCAAGAAGAAACCACGACCACCATCAGGACGAGGGGGCTGGGGGCTTCCAGGAGTCGTGCGCGATCGCCTGCATCTTGGGCGGAGCTCAGGCCCCAGCATCTCAGTGCGTCTTCAAGTAGTTTGCTTGCGAGGTGAACGCGACCCTCCCCAGGCTAGAGGCTACACGCCCGCTCAGGTGGTCCAAATGCGCCATCACCTTCAACTCGTCGGACCAGCTCAAGTGCGCGGCGACTGCCGGTGCTCTGCCAATGCTTTGCTTGCCCGTCATCAGCAACGTCCAAGTCACCAAGACCCTCATCGAGGGCGGCACAGGGCTCAATGTCCTGTCCGTCGAGACATTCGATAGCCTCAAAGTACCATACGATCAGCTGCAGCCTACCAAACCCTTCTCAAGAGTGACCGACGGCTCTACCACCCCGATAGGGTAGGTCCGTCTCCCTGTCACCATCGGCCAGCGCGACAACTACCGCACCGAGCTCATTGACTTCGACGTCGCCCACATCCGTCTGCCGTACAACGCCATCCTTGGGTACCCAGCATTAGCCAAGTACATGGCAGTGACCCACCATGACTACAACTTCCTTAAGATGCCAGGAAGCGGCAGAATCATCATAGTCCCCTGCGAAGAAACAGATGCGGTGTGCTCCCTGGAGCGCGCCTTCCAAGCCACAGCAATCGAAGACCCCGACAGTGAGGGCACCCTGTACCCTCCTGAGGCCATCCCCAAGAAGAAGAAGCAACTACTCCACACAGGGCCTTAGGAGAGCGGTGTCTCCAGCGGCGCTGCCTTAGGATCAGCGCCCGCACCTGGGACGCCTCCCTCCCTCGCATATGAAGGCGCGCCCGGTGCCCTCCTGGGGCGAGGCTTGGGGGCTCTCTTCTGGAGGGCCTCAGACCTAGCCAGCATCGCGAGGGAGGCGCTTGAGCACCACGTGGAGGCATGCTTTGCGACATGTTTCCCTCAAGAGGGCATTGGGCGAGGAGCGCCCGGTGCTCAGGAGTTCATCATCAAGGCTACCCAGGAGCTTCAAGAAGCAAGGACCATGCGCGGGGACCGCCGCCCACCTGGCGCAGCTCCCCATCCTGGCGAGGACGGCGGGCTGCACGTCTGTATCGACAATCCAGGGCTCAACAGGGCCGCGTCTCAGGAGCGCTTCTGGCCTTCGCGCGTTGAGCGCAGCGAGGGTCCATCCCACAGTTATGTCTACATGCCATTTGGCTTGCCAAACGTGGCGGCCGCCTTCCAGCGCCACCTGCGGAGTGTCCTGTCTGCTCAGGAAGCCAGGCACCACGCAGTCCGGGCGGAGATGGCGACGGTCCTCAAAGTCCCGCCCGGGCCCTAGAGCCTCCCGAGGCTCAGGGTCCCGGCGGCTCATGAGGAGCGAATCCTTCATCGCGCACCTTCGGCTACCTCAACCCTCCTTCGACAATGGTACCAGGTGACATTTTCCAAGTTTACTCAGATGGGAGCGCCCCTCGGGCTGCAAGATTCCCAGGTCGCACGGGCCTGTCCCTGCGGCATGTATCCGTTTGCATCCTTAGCTTGCTCTGTCGGGGGCGCCCCGCGGGCTACATCATCAACAGGCCGCTCGGGCCCATCCTAGTGGCATGTATCATTCTTGCATCTATCTGAACTAGCTTATCTCCTTGCGTGGTTTTCTTACGGCTGTCGCTTGTTTGATTACACCCTGCGGCATCCCGCGTTGCTAACCGATGTCTTGTTTACCCCGTGGTGAAAACTCCACATACCGGCACGACGCTTGTGCTCGGGTCCGTCACGGCAACGCTGATAAACCTGAGAGATCGAGCTCTGGCTCGCGGCCCGCTCGGCACACGTCACCTCATCAGATCCTCAGTGCCTTCATCTTCTTGTGGAACAATCAGCAACTGGGTAACCAGCGCGATCGTGGGATATGCTCTCTCTCCAACTAACCTACGTGCAGGAACCTCCCGAGGATGACAGCGGGCGGTACTGCGGGTACCTTCTTTTCCCATGCAATTCGCTTGCGCGTTTAAAGGGGGGGCACCTAAGCAACGCGCCTCAGGATCTCTTACTGGCTCTCCAGCCCTCACCCCCTGGCCTTGAGCATGGCATCGCGACCTGGCATACCACCGGCGGCTGAGCTCACTCGAGGGCCGGGACCCGAGGACGTAGAGCACACGGAAGAGCATGGTAAAAGGGGGAAAGCTCGCACGGGCCTAACCCGGCTACACTACGGCCATTGACGCACGAGCCTGGCGCATCACGAGGAGTCGAATCTGGACCGCTAAGATAAGTTTTGCACCTGGGTCGGCTACGCGCTGTGGCATACGATTCCCATCTCTTGCAGCCTTACTACGACGATGTCGCTTTCCTTTCCTACCTTCAGGTAGCTGCTTGCACGCTAAAGGGGACCTCTTGAGCATCGCGCCTCAGGAGCTCTCACTGGACCTCGGGCCACTCACCTCCTGGCCTTGACCATGGCATTGCGACCTGGCATACCAGCGATGGCTCCAGCCTGCCTGGGGACCAGGACCTGTCAGTGTAGAACACGAAGCTACCGCGAGGTCAGAAAGGGGGGACGGAGCCGAAGCAAGACATGCAGTCGTAAATCTTCATAATAAGGGCAATATTAAAGAAAAGGCACTACAGATCCTTTAGACACCCTCACGGGGTTCGTCTCGAATCCTCGCAGGGAACAAAAGAAGAAGGTTTCTAGGAGCCCTCTCTACAAGTGCCAACGCCGCCGACACCGTCATCAACAGTGGGCCACGGGAGGCCGACGCCAACCCCATCCAGATCAACAGCGGCGGCGGTGAACGCCGCTGCTGCGCTCCGGGCACGGCGAGAGCTCAGGGGCACGTAGCTGTCATCGCTCGTCTCCGGAGTCTCGTAGGGCTCGGGAGAGTCGCTGGACTCCCAAGCACCATCGCTGTTGCTGGAGGAACCGCTGGCAAGGCCAGCGGCTGGCCTGGCTCCTGCCGCTGTGTCATCCCGACGACCCCCTCCGGGGCAGCACTCCAGGCGGTGGCCTTCCCCGTCGAAGATCTTGAAGAACATCGTGGAGGCACCGTCGTATTCGAAGTGGATGGCGAGGGCGCCCTCCGCACGGCAAACTCGGGTGAACTCACCCCATCCGTGAGTCATGAAGATTTTGCCTGGGGAGACGACCTCAACCTCCGCCCCCGTCGCTGGGGCATCGCACTCGGCGTGCCACGGCCATAGCTCGAGGGGACCCCTCGGCGGCATCTCGGCGGAGAGGAACTACGGGAAGCGAATCCAAGAGCGCGAAGGCATTGCCGCCCACACCACCAGTTCGCGCGAGAAGCCCTCGGCGTGGGTTCCTCGGGCGACGGCGCATGCCACCGCGGTGCGGCGACCATGGCCGCGAGGTGGACGGTGTTGGTTGCTTCCTCCTCCTCCAGAGCCCTCGACCTGGGCGTACAAAGGCAGCGGGTATCCGGGAGGAGGCCGCTCATACCAAGGCCTCGACACCTCCGGCCTCACGACTACGTCGGCGGTGGGCCAGCCTCTTCTTTGTCGGAAGTGGCCCCGGCTCGTCGCGGGGGGCTTTTCCCTTCTCAGCAGCCAAGAATCTCCGTATTGGCGCCATGGGTGTCGCTGCTAGCAATGAAGCAAGGGAGAAGAAGCAAGCGGAACGGGAAGAGATGGGCGACGGGGGCTCTTCCCCCCTCCTCATTTATAGCAGGAGAAGGCCAACCGGCGACCCCCACGATCGCAGCTAATGATGGTTTTCTCTGCATGCACCAGGGACTCGTCAAGTCGGGCAGTTGCCGAGGCAGCGTGGGGAAGTGGAGACGCTCACGTCCCATCAGTCTCCACGCATCAATCAAGGCCGCAGGCGGTTGCGGCCCACGATGCTCCACACTTTCCCTTGGCTTCGCCTCGAAGCCAAGTCCGAGCGCGCCTTGGGCCCGGGGGCTACTGTCGGCGTTCTGGGAACGGGGGTCCCAGACTTGCCTGCCTACGGCCCACGGCGTGGCTCCTCCACCGGCCTGGTGCGGCCTATCTTCACCAGCAAACACTCAAGACCCTCGCGAGGGGCCAAGCCTCGCGAGGCGGACAACACAAGACCTCCTCAGGGGCGGCCTCACTAGGCTGGCTCACAAGGAGCAGAGAGATCAAGGCGACGGCCACCACATGAGGTTCCTGTGATGTGAGCCGTGACAACCAAGGCCAGGTGGGCGCCAGCGGGCGCAGGGTAACCGTTGCCTCTTTGGTGCTAAAGGGGTAAGCGCAGGCGAGGATTCCCGAGGCATGAGGCAAAGGTTTCCATATCGGTGCAACGAGACCAAGACAAGCAGGACGGCAGGATGGAGGTTATCGTGGAGCCCACGATGGCGTCACCACCAGAGCCTTTAGCAGGCGAAGACCACCTTCTGTCAGGATAGCTTGTACTAGCTGTCCCGCTTCCAATTGGCCGTTGTGGGATCCCTTCCCACCTTACATTTGGGAAGAGGACCAGGGCCTCTATAAATAGGACTAGCCACCACCTTAGCAATGGGACGTATCATTCAGATCACCCTCGACCACACAAGTTCACCGAGGTCAAGAACACCTCTCCTCAGGAGGTTGTTCTTCCCTTGTACTTGTTCATCCTCAGCCTACAAGGCAATCTACCACACCACACTGGAGTAGGGTATTACACCACATCGGTGGCCCAAACCAGTATAAACTCTTGTGTCCCTTGTTCTCTGAGTTTGATGCGATGAGCTTTGAAATCGTGGTGAGTTGGCGAGCTAGGGGAAGGGAGAGATCTTCATGCACACCGCAGAGTTCAAACCTTAAGGGTTTTGCTGGAACCCACAATCCAACACAAGCACCCAAGACAGTCAAGGATGTGAGGCGTTTACCTGGATGTGTTGCTGCACTGAGTAGGTTCATTTCCAAGTCTGCCGAGCGCGCCCTGCCGTTCTTCAAAATTCTGAAGAAGGCATGGCCCATGAAATGGACTCCGGAGGCAGAATTAGCGTTGCGGGACTTAAAAGCCCATCTTTCCACGGCTCTCACCTTGGTCGCTCCAAAACCACAAGAGCCGTTGCTGCTATATTTAGCGGCAACCAATCAAGTGGTTAGTACAGCGCTGGTGGCACAGCAGGAAGTAGATGAGGGAGCAACCACAGGTGTTGTCCCCCCCCCTCCCCGGAGAAGGAAGTGAACCAATCACGACAAGGTTGGGTAAGAATCAAGAGAAAGAAGAGCAGGATAGTGAAGGCAATCCCAAGGCCACAACAAAGAAGAATGTGGTGCAGCGACCAGTTTACTTTATTAGCTCCATGTTACAGGGGGCTAGGTCAAGGTACTCTGGAGTGCAAAAATTGATCTTCGGCCTCATCATGGCCTCAAGGAAACTACGCCACTACTTCCAAGCCCACGAGATCACAGTTGTCACTCGTTTCCCTTTGCAACGCATACTGAGGAAACCTGAGGCCACCGGCAGAATAGTTGTATGTCCATTAGAGTTGTGAAGTTCTGGTCTGAAGTATGAAAGTACCTCTACCATTCAGAGCAGGGCACTGGCAGAGTTCATTGCGGAATGGACACACAGTCCAGACGAAGAGACACCAGAAATAGTTGTCCCCGGCAAGGCGGCACCCCAAGAGTGGATCATGTACTTCGATGGTACCTTCTCATTGCAAGGTGTAGGGGATAGCATGCTCTTTGTGACGCCCACCGGAGATCCCTCAAGTATGTGGTCCAAATGCATTTTCCTTGGGAGAAAGCTACCAACAACACAGCAGAATATGAAGGGCTCCTTGCCGGGCTCAGGATTGCAGTAGAGTTAGGGATTAAGAAGCTGATAATACATGGAGATTCACAGCTTGTGGTGAGGCAGGTTAACAAGGATTACCAGAGTCCATTAATGGAGGCATACATCAATGAATTAAGGAGGTTGGACGAACACTTTGACGGATTGCAAATAGAGCACGTGCCACATGCGGAAAACGCCACTGCTGATTATTTGTCAAATTGTGCCACACAAAAGCTCCCTGTGGAACCAGGGACCTTTGTCCTTCATTTGACACAACCATAAGTATCTCCGTTGATGATGGCTAATAAAAGGAGGAAGCTGGACTCCGACAAGGCTTTATCGGCAGGGCCTCCAGAGGTCCCCGGTAGCAAAGCTGCCGGGAATAACGCCACTTCGATTGGTGAGCTGCATTCTTCCGTTGGACCACAAGTCCTTGTGGTCGAGGTAGGCGCTACCACGAGTGAGGAGGTGTCATTGGTCCTATTTGTCGACCCACGAGCTCCAACTTGGGCGCGACACATTGTTCGCTACCTCCAAACAGGATAACTTCTCGAAGAGCAAGATGAAGCTGAATGAGTAGCCTGGAGGGCCAATATGTATCAGTTTGTCAATGAAACATTATATAGATGGATGCCCAATGGTGTGAAATTCAAGTGCATTTGTCGGGAAGAGGGGAAGGAACTGTTGGCAAAAATACACAAAGGCATGTGCGGCTCCCATATTGGATCAAGAGCCTTGGTTAGAAAAGCTTTCCAGCGAGATTTCTACTGGCCCGCTGCCATCCAAGATGTGATTGAACTAGTCACCAGATGTGAAGCCTGCGAGTTCCACTCCAAGAATATCCATCGACCCGCTCAAGCTCTCTAGACGATCCCTTTGTCATGGCCATTTTCGGTCTGGGGGCTCGACATTTTGGGCCCTTTCCCCCGTGCTACCGGTAACTTTGAATTCTTGTACGTTGCAATCAACAATTTCATAAAGTGGCTGGAAGTGGAGCCTGTGAGGAAGGTAACCGCACAATCAACCATCAAGTTCTTGAAAGGATTGGTGTGCCATTTCGGAGTACCCGCCAGAGTTATCACTGACAATAGCACCCAATTCATAAGCCGCTCCTTCATGCAATACGTTCAAACCCTTGGAAGCAAGGTTTCATTCGCCTCCGTCGCTCATCCCAGGAGTAATGGACAGGCTGAGAGGATGAACACTGAAGTACTGCGTGGGCTCAAGACAAGGACTTTTGATAAGCTCACTACTGTAGGATGCTGCTAACGCGACACTACGATCAGAGACCCTTCGACGAAACAGTGTGCGATGCAATAATGGCAATCGGTGGTGTAAAAAACCCGTCAAAAAAGGTGCAAAACCTTTGCGATGGAGGATGCATCAAACACGGTTCTGATTTTAGTTGTGAGTGCGGTGCAGGGCATACGGTTAAGTTCAATTAACTGTTTGCGATGAGGAGGAACAAAAGAAACGAGCTGCCCGATGAAGGTGTGAGCGATATACATCATACGGTTCATTCAGATGAATTTTTTGTGATTCGGCAACATAAAACAAACGGTCAGGCAGATCAAGATGTGTGCGATATACGGCATGCGGTTCACTCGAACGAGTTGTTTGTGTTGAGACAAGAGAACAGAAACGGTTCAACTTAACAAGATGTGTGTGATACGCGGCAAACAGGTCTGTAATGGGAAACGTGTGCGAAGACCAATAACAACACAGACGATTGCTGCTAACAAGCCATGTGTGTTGTGAGCAAATGATTGCTAGTATACAATTGTGAGTGATTGAAGAAAACATCACCGACGGGTTCCATTGTTTAGTCCGTGTGCGATGTGATTTTCTTTGTCCGCACAACATCTACGCTCTATTTACAGAGCATCACCAAATGTACTTAAAAAGACAGCATTGCATAACCAAATTAAGCATACAATTACACAAGTGACTACACACATAACATTTCCACACACCAAAGTAAGGAATTACATGCATACTAAACTAGGAGAAACGAGGATCTGATCATCTACTTATTGTTGTGACGATGCTTGCCATTGCTCTACTTCCAGCTGGATCCCTGGCCATTTTTGGGAAGAGGCACTTCCTCATGTCAACGATCCGCCTGTACATGTCATAGCTCGTTTACGCCTCCTTGGCCGCGTACACGACGTGAGCTTTGTCGAGTTTCTCCATCCAGGCCGAGTGCCAAGCACGCTTGTCCTTGTTGCACGAATCCTTCATGTCTCTGTAGTAGGGGTCGATGATGGCCTCGGCGAGGTGAACCAGTGAGTCCTTCTGTCAGGACCCCGATTCCAAGTCACATCGATCTAGCCGGTAACACCTCATATCACTTTGCGGCCTCACGCACGGTATTCCCACGGGTGTCGCCTTACCATGGCCCGGGACCGTTTGCGTCTTTTAGCTCACGCATATGATAGTGTCGCTAGCATCCATCTGACAGAGAACCCGGGCCGACATGACTAGTCGTGAACCCAAAGTGGCACTAACTTACGGGGACAGGCATACGTGAATCAACATCGAGCATGTCGGTCAGCAGCGTGCGAATCCGGGCTGTAGCACTGGGCTAACAGGACTCCGGGAACCCGGACTGTAGCAGGCTAGGCAGGACTCCGGATGTCACCGCGTGACATTTCACCAAAGGGACAGACACAGGAACGAAGTGAATCACATGCCGGCCAGTCAAGTGTTCCGGAGCAGTAGTGCTGGGCTAGCAGGACTCCGGTGAACCGGGCTGTAGCGGACTACTATGGCTCATGGAAGCACAAGACTACATTTCCCCATAAGAGAGGCTACCAAGGATAAACAACTAGGCTGTCGGATCCCACACATACCAAGCATTTCAATCATACACACAATATGCTCGATATGTGCAAATACAACATGGCATCACAACAAGACTCTACGACTCAGAGTATTTATTCATTAGGCTCCGAAGAGCCAGATATTATAAACATGGGTCTCATGACCCAACATTCAGAGCATACAAGTCAAAGCACATGCGGAAGCTTAACATGTCTGAGTACAGACATCTATAAATGAAAAAGGCTGAGAAGCCTGACTATCTACCAGATCCTGCCGAGGGCACAAGATCATAGCTGAGGTAACAAGCTAAACGTCGAAGTCCACACGGAACTACTAGCGAGACTGACGTCTCTCTGCAAAACATAAAATAAGCAAACGTGAGTACAAATGTACCCAGCAAGACTTACATCAGGACTATCTATATATGCATCGGTATCAACAAAGGGGGTGGTGGAGTTTAACTGCAGCAAGCCAGCTTTGACTCGGTGGCTATCTTGAACTATGACTGCAAGTAACTCTTTTGAGGTGGTGCACACGAGTCCACATATTCACCATATCAATACACCACTATGGATCCGCTCCCGTCTCCCTACGAGAACGCCATCCATAGCACTCACGCTTATCTTGCGCATTTTAGAGTATCCACTTTCACTTGTCTATGAACTGTACAGGCGACCCAGAAGTCCTTTACCGTGGACACGGCTATTCGAATAGATCATATTAACCCTGCAGGGGTGTACTTCGTCACACACGCTCTCGCCACTTACCACCATGTACACCTCGTGTACCTCGGCAACCTTCAAGCGGAAGCCTGGCGAGGGAGTCGGCCACGACCTGACTAACCACACAAGTCTCTCGTCCAGGTTTATCGCCTATTCGGGTTCCATCCGCAAGGAGATCCGGCCGGGGTGTCGCTCACGGCCCCAAACGATGTGAACAGGGTTCCCAAGCCCACCTCGACGGATGGATCTACGCTTGGTACACCGTGCCACGGTGCCTAGTCTGTCCCAAGCCCACCTGTACCGGGTACCACTTGGTAGACTACTAACACTACCTAAAAACACCAGAAACTAGTTGCAACTCCTGGACAGAGATCAAGTTGATTAATAAGTCGAGAGGGGCACTTAAGCATTCCAATGTGTGGTTGTAACTGTTCATGGATCACAAACACAGAACTCAGTTCCTGAGGACGGTTTCAATGAGACAACCCACCATGTACTCCTACATGGCCTCTCACCGCTACCTTTACCAAATCGTGTTCACACACTTAGCTCTCAACAGTAGGACATGTTCACCACATTCCAATTCATTCCCGATGAATCAGACCTGACACAACTCTAAGCAATAGCAGGCATGACAAACAAGCATGAATGAGTAGGCACATCAGGGCTCAAACAACTCCTACTCATGCTAGTGGGTTTCATCTATTTACTGTGGCAATGACAGGTCATGCAGAGGATAAAGGGGTTCAGCTACCGCAGCAAGTAACAGATAGATCTTTGTTGTCCTAATGCAGTAAAAGAGAGCAGGAGCGAGAGAGTGGGATTGTATCGGAATGAACAAGGGGGTTGTGCTTGCCTGGCACTTCTGAAGATAGCATTGAGTCTTCAGTAGTGTCAACGATCACAACGCCGGAACATCGTCTACCAAGAGGGGACAAATACCGGCAACAGAGAAGAAATACAATCAATGCAATGCACAATATGATGCATGATCATGACATGGCAATATACTGTGGTTTGGGCTAATGCAACTAGTAGCAAGTTAAATGGAGTTGGCTTGAATCAAAGATTCAAATTGAAACTCCATATGTGATTTCTTAAATGCCATTTAATTGAATTGTCCTAAACAGTAGTCATAAGTTGTTCTAACATGCATGGAAATGGTACAGATGGATAGATTGGATTTTTCTGATCATTTTTCATATATAAATGTTTTCCATCTGAGTTATAGATTATTTTCTATGATTTTTAGAAGTTTATAGGATTTTCTGGAATTCCTGAATTATTTTAAATCCAGAAAAAGATTAACTGCATCAGCACTGCGTCATGCCTATGTCAGCAGGTCAGCAGCGCTGACCAGGGTCAAACCTGACGTGTGGGGTCCACACGTCAGTGACACCTGGTGCTAACCCGCGTTGACTAGCACTTTGACCTGCTGCGGGGCCCATTGTCAGTGGCTAAGGGCGGCTGAGCTGGCAGGGATTAGCGCTAATGACTGCGCCACGTCGGTCCTCGCCGGAGTTTCGCCGGCGACAACCAAAACTGTAGCGGCAACTCGCCGGACTTGAGCTATAGACGGCGGCTGGACGCGCGAAACCCACCAGGAGGTAGCCCACGCTCTTCCGCATCCAGAGGAGGTGTCAGAAGGTCGCGGGGTGGCCTGGTTCGCCGGCAGCGAGCACGAATGCGGCGGCCGGAGTTCGGGCACTGATGGCTTAGGCGCTACAGCGCGTTTCGAGGCGAACTGGTGGGGTCTGCGGCTTCCTGAGGAAGCGCTGAGCACGCCTACGTGCTCTGGTGCGACGTGCGGGTGTTGCAACCGCGGCGGCGACATGGCCGGCGGCGGGGAGCACTCGGCTCCGGTGGTTGATGCGGCTAGGGGGCAAATCAGGCAACGAGGCATGGGGGAAATGGTGCAATGGCTCACCGCGGTTCTTCTGGTGCTGCTGGCGGGGCAGGGGAGGCACGGGGTCCGGCGAAACGACGGTGGGGATCACCGGCACCCGAGGTCGAAATCGGCGGCGTTGGAGATGCAGCAGAGCTTCTGGCGCCGTGTGACTCGATGGAGAGGACGACGACGTTGTGGCGGAGCTTCTGGGCGCGTTGGTGAGGCGAGGGGAAGGAGGTGGCCGCGGTGGTGGCGATCGGCAGCGACGGGCTCGCTCGGGTGGCTGCGGCGCGAGCGCTGGGGGGGAGAGGGAGGAACCAGAGAGGGGGGAGATGCAGGGGTGTCGTGGCGCTCTTGGCACCCTCCAGCAGCAGCGGCGGCAAGCAGGAGGTGGCCGTGCGCGTGCTGGCGTGCGGAGGCCACGCGCCCCTGCCTACTGGCGTGAGGTAGGGGATGACTGGCATCTCCAGTGGGCTGGGCTGCTACAGTAACGGGCCAAGGTAACTCTCTCTCTCTGCTTTCTGTTTCTGTTTTCTATTTATTTCTCTGTTTTGAATTAGTAAAAATACTAATTCATTTTGTAAGATCTTGAAAATAATTGTGGGCACTTTTGAAACTATTTCCAACAGCCCTCAAATGCTTTCAAGATTATTTGAACAGTTAAAATACTTTATAGAATTTAAATGTCCACATTCACATACTTATGATTTAATTCAAAAATCCAGAATGTCCTAGAAAAAGTGTGCACCATTTTGCCAGGGGTTTTAGCCCAATCCAGAAATGATGAACATTTTATGAAGGAATTTTGGGATCATTGAAAATATTTCATTGTGACCCCAGTTGGATTTCATTTGGTGCTAGGGTTTGAACATCCCCATTTCAAGTTTAGGCAAAATTTAAACATGATGCACCAACCAAGCTAGTCCAAGTGCATAGCAAGGTTAGGGATGTGACAACTCACCCCCACTAAACAAAAATCTCGTCCCGAGATTCAAGCGTAGGGTAAGATGAAAGGGGAACACAAACTAACATAATCTTCACGATCCAATTGTTCTTCTCGAAGATGTTAATTCATTGCATCATCTTGATCTTGACATCTTTTCTTTCGGGAGCTTCATCCAACTATGATGACGGAAGAGAGGGAAACTCTACAGGATTGATCTGTCACATCCTAGTTAGTTCATGCATTAGAGTGTTGCATCATGTCTATATTTCACAGAAACCTGAAATGGGGAATGCCAGAAACCCCCAGCACCCCCCTGGAACAACTAGGGTTTACTAAAATTCTTTTCAATGAACCTGAAATGCCCTCCATAAATGTTCACCACCTTTGGTCTTGGCTAAAACCTCTGCCAAAAATGGTTTCTTATTTTTGGAGGCCATCTTGGATTTTTGCACAAGCCATAAGTATTTGCATTTGGGCATTTTAAATGCTATAAATATTTTCAAATGCCCAAATAATCTTGAAGGTATTTTTAGGCTGTTGGGAATAATCTCAAAGGTGCCCCAGAATATTTTCAGGATTTTTCCAAATGAAATAGTATTTTTACTATTTCATAACACAGTACAGAAATAAATAAAAAGAGAAAAGAATAGAAGGCAGAGAAACTTACCTGGCAGCCCACCTGGTGGCCCAGCACTGTGCTGACCCGCGCCAGTCAGCTGCCTGCTCTCGCCAGAGCAGGCAGAGAGGTGATGCCGGCGAGCGTGAGCTCGCCACGGCGCCAGCTGCTTGCCGCCCTCGCCGCGGATGCGCTGGCCGACCTCCCTCGACGCGCCCCGAGCTCCTGGACATCGCCATTCTCCCCCGTTGCCTCTCCCTCGCCTTCTCCCCACCATGGCCGACGCCCCCGCAGACACCTCACCGGAGTAACCGCGCCCACCGTCGACCTCGCGCCACTCTACTATGTCCTACAGCACCGCCGTCGCCCACTCCTTCGAGCAAGCCGAGCCCCGAGCGCTCGGTTGCCCCGAAGCTCCGCCACCGACCTCGCCTTCGCCGCTCACCGTCGGAGATCCCCTCCGCCGTCGCCACTGCTACAGCTCGTCTCCGACCTCGCCGCCTGCTCTGTCGCAACCGCCGTGACCATGGCTACCTTCCCATCCTCTCCTCTCTCTCTCTCTCGACCTCTGTAGCCACCGCACGAAGCTCACCCGTATGCGCCGCTGCACGAGCTCGTCGCCGACGAGGCTCCGGCCATCCAACGGCCACACCACCGTAGCCATTAGCTTCACCGCAACGCCAGGAACCTGTAGCACCCTCACATGTTCCTCGCCATGCTCCCTAGCTACGGTTTCAACTACGCCCGTACCCCAGCAGCCGCCCGGCTCGTCGCCGGCGTTGATTCCGGTGACCCCGAGCTCCACTACCACCACCAGTCGACGCGGTTCGCCCCCAGCTACACGTAGGTACTCTCCGCCGTCCTTTTGGTCGCCGGAGGAGGGAACCCGCACTCCACCGCCGCGTCTGGACGTCGCCGGCGGCTAAACGCCGGCGAGTCAACGTGGTTAGACCACGGTTTGACCCCCCAGGGTCACTGACAAGTGGGGCCCGCCTGCTGATTAATCTAAGTTATAGATTAAAACTAATCCTAAATAACTAATTATCTAATAGTGACACTGACACAGGGGACCCACACGTCAGGTTTGACCTGGACGACCCCGTTGACCAACTGATGTCACACTGACGTCAGGCTGACGCAGTAAAGCATTTACTGGAATTATTCTTATATTGGAAATTACAGAAATTATCACAAACTTCAAAAAATCATAGAAAATAATCTATAGCTCAGAATGAAAAGATTTATATATGAAAAATGATCAGAAAAATCCATTCTATCCATCTGTACTGGTTTCATGCATGATTAAGCAAGTTAACCTACTGTTTTATACAGAACAAGATAAAGCATTAATATGGGCCATTTATGAACTGGAATTTGAATCTTTGATTCAAATTAGTCCTAACCCATCTGGTCTTAGTTGCATTAGCCCAACACATCCATCTTGCCATGTCTCATGCATGCATCATATTGTTGCACTTGCTTGACGTTGATTGTGCTTCGGTATGCTCATCGTGGTAGGTCCTGCCTCCGAGGATATTCATGAGTATCCAACTGAAGGGCAGTATTCCACCACCACTCCGTCAGGCAAGCAACCCATTGATCATTTCGATACAAACCCATCTTCTCGCTTCTGCTCTCGTTTACTGCATTAAGACAACGCAATTCAAACTGCTGTGTGTTGCGGTAGTTGAACCCACTTTCCTTTGCATGACCTGTCA
Organism: Triticum aestivum; assembly: GCF_018294505.1. Classification (NCBI taxonomy): domain Eukaryota; kingdom Viridiplantae; phylum Streptophyta; class Magnoliopsida; order Poales; family Poaceae; genus Triticum; species Triticum aestivum. The sequence goes on along the minus strand of NC_057808.1, from coordinate 161,089,441 downwards.
TTGCCACAGTAACTAGATGAAACCCACTAGCATGTGTAGGAGTTGATTGAGCCATGTTGTGTGTTCCTACAATGCTATGCTTGCTATGCTTAGAGTTGTGTCAGGTCTGGCTCATCAGGGTGATGAACTAGAGTGAAAGTGTGTGTGTCGGTAAAGAGAGTGAAGTGTTGAACACGATTTGGTAAAGGTATCGATGGGAGGCCATGTAGGAGTACATGGTGGGTTGTTTCATTGAGACCGTCCCTAAGAACTGAGATCTGTATGCGTGATTTAAGATTCATCTACTACCACACATTGGGCCCGAAACCAATGGACCCCCTCGGCTTCTTATTCACCCTTGTCCTCTGTCCAGGAGTTGCACGTAGTTTCTGGTGTTTGTAGTAAGCTGGAGGCCGTGGACAGCGCTAACCAAGGGGTGGGCTGTGATGCGGTAGGCTCGTGGCCCGGTGTACCGAGTCGCCCGTTTGGTGACCGGGAACCCTGCACACATCGTTCGGGGCCGTATGTGGAAACCTCGGCCGGACTCCCTGCGGATGGAACCTGAATAGGCGATAAACCTGGACTAGAGACTCGAGTGTTTAGGTAGGCTGTGGCCGACACCCACGTTGGGCTTCCGCTTGAAGGTTGCCGAGTACACGTCGTGTAGCGACGATAAGTGGTGAGAGCGTGTGTGACGAAGTACACCCCTGCAGGGTATGAAACTATTCGAATAGCCGCGTCCGCGGTAAAGGACTACTTGGTCGCTTATGGATGACGAGGGAGGATCCACGGTGGAGTAAATGGATACTACTAAAAGCCTCAAGATAAGTGTGAGTACCGCGGATGGCCCTCTCATGGATGACGAGGGAGGATCCATAGTGGAGTATTGAATTGGTGATTAGTGGACTCGTGTGCGAAAACTATTTCACAAGTGGTGTATCGTAGGATAGCTTAGCCAAGAGTCAAAGCTGGCTTGCTGCAATAACCCCACTACCTTCTTGAGAATGAACATGTATAGTAGGATCTGTTGTAAGACTTGCTGAGTACCTTTGTACTCATGTTGCTTTAATTACTGTTTTCAGACGACAACACCGCCCCTTCTGACGGGTTCTACGTAGAACTCGACGACGACGAGTGACTTGCCACCCAGGTGGTGATCTAGGCTTGTGAAGGGCCTATGTAGATAGACAGGCTTCGTCAAGCCTTCTTTCTTTCTAGAGTCTGTACCCAGACAGTTTGCTTCCGCATGTGCTTGTAGGATTGTATGACTTGAGTGTCGGGGCATGTGACCCCTATCTGTATGAACAAGTTATGTAAGGCTCTCCGGAGCCCTTTAAATAAAGTACTTGAGTTGTAGAGTTTTGTTGTGATGCCATGTTGTATTTGCACATATCGAGCATATTGTGTGTATGTTTGAAATGCTTGGTATGTGTGTGTATGTTTGAAATGCTCTGGACACTTGACTGGCCGGCATGTGAGTCATGTCGTTCCTGTGTCTGTCCCTTCGGGGAAATGTCACGCGGTGACATCCGGAGTCCTGCCTAGCCTACTACAGCCCGGGTTCCCGGAGTCCTGTTAGCCCAGTGCTACAGCCCGGATTCACACGCTGCTGACCGACACGTTCGATGTGGACTCATGTATGCCTGTCCCCATACGTTAGTGCCGCTCTGGGTTCACGACTAGCCATGTCGGCCCGGGTTCTCTGTCATATGGATGCTAGCGACATTGTCATATACGTGAGCCAAAAGGCGCAAACGGTCCCGGGCCATGGTAAGGCGACACCCGTGGGAGTACCGTGCGTGAGGCCGCAATGTGATATGAGGTGTTACAGGCTAGATCGGTGTGACTTGGAATCGGGGTCCTGACAGCGTTGGCATTAGAGCCGGACTGCCTGTAGGTGCGATAAGCCAAACTGGTCGATGTCGAGTCTAGAAATGCTTTAGTTATATGTAGGGGAATTGATTGTGGGAGGGAACGTAAGGTGCTTTTACTCCTTTACCTCATGCCCTCTGATCTGAGTCGTACTCTTCTCATTCTACGCGGGTTAAGGACTAGGCTCTCTCCTCTCTATCAGGTTGACGTGTTACTAATCCGTATTAACTTATAGGATTGTTGGTTCCATGCTTTGGTTCAGTTTCTACTACCCTAGTATGTTGTCGGTTGAACCAGAACCTTGACATGATGTTGTTGAGTGGTATTGCAAACTGTTGCGAATTTCTCAAATCCTTTTTCGAGCATTTACAGCCGTTATGCTGTCCAAATTCTCCTAGAAATACTAATGCCTTGCATTATTTCGTGCTTTCAGATGGCCACCCGTTCCCAGAACCAAGTGGTTCGTCTGACCCGGTGCATCGGCGTACCTGGTCACACGGCCATGTTGGTCCGAGTGATGGTTGAGACAGGCTATCGTTGGTATCCCGAGTATACCGTCGAGGAGCAGTTCCGAGACTTTAATCAAAGTCAATATCTTTGCACCGTCAGGATTTACCCATCCTACCCTGGAGCCACTGAACCCCTCCATTGCTCTTATGGACTTGGGGTTACTATCGAGATGTCCGTGCAGGACGCAGCTTACTCAATGATGACTATCATGCGAGCCAGGACTGCCTTGCTTCAGAACACCGACTTCTGCTATATGCCAGCAGCACTCCCTGGGGCACAGGGGTACTATCAGGCCACTTACTGTGATTCTACCCATGAGGGCTCACTACTCCGTACCACCACCGAGATGCTTGAGGACAAGGACCGTGAGAATCGTGCCTTGCGAATGGAGCTCTTTAATGCTCGTGCTGATCACTGGGCCACCCTGACACGGTTTGCACCTGCCGTGCAAGCTGGGTTTATGGACATGAGGGACATATACCCCGTGCGATGTGGTCTGCCAGAATGTATGGAATGGCGTGATGTAGGAGGCATCACCCCTCCTCGTGGACCCCGTCTGCCACCGTTTGTTGGACCAAGGCCACACCCGAGTCCCTATGGACCGCAAGCTCCACAGGACCGACTGTTTCCGGATGATCATGTTCAGCTCCCAGGACATGGCGGTGACTTCTATGAGGATTACTACGGAGACGTCTGAGTTGGTAGTAGCTCTACTAGTATTGTAACAGTTGTAATCTCCACAGTCCTGCGTGTCTTGTGGGATACGACTTGGTGTGTATCACGTTCCGGAGGTGTAGAAAAATAATGTATAGGAGCTTGGAATGCCTCTGATGAGATGTATCGTCCTTCATCGTAGTTGTACCTTAGCCTGGGCTTGTACTAAACTATGTATGGCGTGTTTGACCGTTGGTATATGTATGTTGCCATGCTACCATGTCATACTGATGGTCATCTCTGCATTCCGTGTTATCCATTACATTCCGCATTTCCCTATCAAGATTTAGCCATCCCCATCTAAACCATTGCTTTGTTTCTCCTAGGATGGTTAACACCCGCAACAACCCTGCTGTCCAGGCGCAGGATGAAGCCAATGCAGCCAGGGCGGAGGATCTGCCCTAACCGCCTTCACTGGCCGAAGTTATGCTGGAGGCAGAAAGAAACAAGCGTGAGACTAACCGCTTGCTAGAGCGAATTGAGCAGAATACTGCACGTCACCAGAGGAACGACCTGGTGTCCATCAATGACTTTATCAAGTTGTACCCACCGAAGTTCAACCACTCCGTCGAGCCCCTTGATGCGGATGATTGGCTTCGCAGCATCACCCATAAGCTACGTTCTGCCAACGTAGCCGAAGCTGATAAGGTTACCTACGCTGCCTATCACCTCGAAGGCCCTGCTAGCCTTTGGTGGGAGAACTTTGAGGCTATGCGCCCAGCTGGCCAAATCACTACTTGGGCTGAATTCAGTGAGGCTTTCCGTGAGCATCACATTCCGGAGGGTCTCATGGATCGTAAGCGGGAAGAATTCTGCAATTTCACCCAAGGCAGACTGACCGTGGATGCTTATAGCCGTGAGTTTGGAAATCTAGCACGCTATGCTCCTGAAGAGGTATCCACCGACGCCAAGAAGCAGGCAAGGTTCCGCAAGGGACTTAGCCCCGAGCTTCACCGTGATCTCCGTCTGCATGAGTGCACCTCTTTCCAGAAGTTGGTCAATAAGGCCATCAGTGCCGAGACAGGACAAACTGACTATGACGCTACACGCAAGCACTCTTGTGACTTTGGTTCCTCATCTGGCTCCGGATCCCAGAAGTGCCGGGTCTGGATTCCAAATACTGCTCTGCCACCCAGGTTCACTCCGAGGCCATCTTTCGAGGCGCCTCGCCCCAACCAGCAGCATGCACCGCCCAAGGTTTATGGTGGCCCCGCTGCTAATGCTGCTCCACGCCCCAATATTGTGACATGCTTCAAGTGTGGAGAAACGGGTCACTATTTGCGCGAGTGCCCCCGAAACAACCTCAATCAACCTGGACAGTCCGTTGGCCGTGGTAAGCCAGCAGGAAAGACCTACTACGCCAAGCCAGCCACCACAGCACGTGGCCATGTCAACTATGTCTCAGCTGAAGGAACTCATGAGGATCCCAACGTCGTCCTTGGTATGCTCCTTGTTAATTGCCATCCGGCAACTGTTCTTTTCGATACTGGAGCATCTCATTCATTTATCTCTGAGAGCTATGCTCGATTACACAACACCACATTTAGTGACATGCCTACTTCCATGGAAATTCAAACTCCTGGTTCTAGATGGCAAACCTCTAAGATAAGCCATGGAAATGAAATTCTTGTTGACAGACTGGTCTTCCTTGCATCACTAATAGCTCTCAAGTCCTCGGACATAAACATCATCTTGGGTATGGACTGGATGTCAGCCCATTATGCTAAGATTGATTGCGCTACTAGAACTGTTCAACTCACCCATCCGTCGGGCAAGACAGTCAATGTTTTGACCCGAGTGTCTAAACGTCAGCTTTACTCATTAAATGCCAACCCCCTTCCAGACCTCGAAGATGTGCCGGTAGTCCGTGACTTCCCGGATGTCTTCCCTGAAGAACTGCCAGGTATTCCACCTGACAGGGATGTTGAGTTCGTGATAGACCTTGTTCCAGGAACCGTCCCAATCTCTAGAAGACCCTATAAGATGGCACCCCTAGAGCTAGCCGAGCTTAAGAAACAACTCGATGAGTCCTTGAAAAAGGGTTTCATCCGTCCTAGTTCTTCTCCGTGGGCTTGCCCCGTCCTCTTCGTCAAGAAGAAGGATGGTACGGATCGGATGGTTGTAGATTACCGACCCGTCAACCTAGTCACAATCAAGAACAAGTATCCGCTTCCCAGGATCAACGATCTGTATGATCAGCTCGCTGGATCCTCAGTCTTCTCTAAAATGGATTTGAGGTTGGGCTACCATCAAATCAAAATCAAGAACGGGGACATTCCTAAAACGGCCTTTGTTACTCGTTATGGCCAATACGAGTATACAGTCATGTCCTTCGGGTTAACCAATGCTCCAGCCACCTTTTCTCGCTTGATGAACTCGATCTTCATGGAGTACTTAGACAAGTTCGTCGTGGTTTACCTCGATGATATCCTTATCTACTCGAAGAACGAGGAAGAGCATGCTGAACATCTTAGACTTGTGTTAGAAAAACTCAGAGAGCATCGCCTTTATGCCAAATTCTCCAAGTGCGAATTTTGGTTGCCAGAAGTGACCTACCTAGGCCACGTGATCTCTGGTAAGGGTATTGCTGTCAATCCCGAGCGAGTTCAAGCCATCCTTGACTGGACTCCCCCTGAAACGGTTAAGCAAGTCCGGAGTTTCCTTGGCTTAGCGAGCTACTGCCGCCGCTTCGTCGAGAATTTCTCCAAGGTTAGTAAACCTCTAACCGAACTCCTCAAGAAAGATAAAAGGTTCGAGTGGACCCCACAGTGCGAGTTCAGCTTTCAGGAACTGAAAAGACGCCTGACATCTGCTCCCGTACTCGTACCACCAGATTTTTCTAAGGACTTTGTTATCTATTGCGACGCCTCGCGACAAGGACTAGGTTGCATACTCATGCAAGACCGTCATGTGATTGCCTACGCTTCCTGGCAGTTGCGTCCACATGAGGATAATTATCCCACACATGATCTAGAGCTTGCAGCCGTAGTCCATGCACTCAAAACATGGCGACATTACCTTCTCGGTAATCGTTGCGAGATTTTCACCGACCACCAGAGTCTGAAATACATCTTCACCCAACCGGATTTGAATCTCAGGCAAAGACGTTGGGTCGATTTGATCTCCGACTACGACTTAGGAATTACTTACACCCCGGGCAAAGCCAATGTCATGGCTGATGCACTAAGCCGTAAATCCTATTGTAACAACTTGATGTTACAACAAAGTCAACCACTTCTCCGCGAGGAATTCTGCAAGCTTAACCTTCACATTGTTCCTCAAGGATTTCTATCCACCCTGGTGGCGAAACCTACCCTTACAGATCAGATCATCAAAGCTCAGAAGGTAGATCCGGGAATCTCCCGTATTAAGAGAAACATCAAGAAAGGAGTTGCGGATTGTTTCTCCGTTGATGACCAAGGTGTCGTGTTCTTTGGAGACCGTCTAGTGGTTCCCAAGGTACGCAACCTGAGACGATTGATCCTTAAGGAAGCTCATGAATCTCCTCTCACCATTCATCCCGGTAGTACTAAAATGTATCAAGACCTACGCCAGAGGTTTTGGTGGACTAGGATGAAGACAGAAATTGCTCAATACATTGCTAACTGCGACGTCTGCCGACGTGTTAAAGCAGAGCATCAACGACCTGCTGGCACCCTTCAGCCTCTGGCTATTCCTGAATGGAAATGGGATAAAATCGGTATGGATTTCATTACCAGGTTTCCCAGGACCAAGAGAGGGAATAATGCTATCTTCGTTGTTGTCGATCGTCTTTCCAAAGTAGCCCACTTCCTACCTGTTCGTGAGAGTATAACCGCTAGCCAGCTAGCAGACTTATACATCTCCCGAATAGTGTCTCTTCATGGTGTTCCATTGGAAATTAACTCAGACCGTGGAAGTCTCTTTACCTCTCGATTTTGGGAAAGTTTCCAAAATGCCATGGGAACTCGTCTCTCTTTTAGCACCGCCTTTCACCCTCAATCAAGTGGTCAGGTAGAACGAGTTAATCAAATTCTGGAGGATATGCTCCGAGCTTCTGTCATCTCTTTCGGCATGGATTGGGAGAAATGCCTCCCATTCGCCGAGTTCGCTTATAACAATAGTTACCAAGCTAGTTTGGGCAAAGCCCCTTTCGAGGTTCTCTATGGACGGAAATGTCGAACGCCTATTAACTCGTCAGAAACCGGGGAAAGACAACTCTTTGGCCCGGATATGATCCAGGAAGCAGAAGAGCAGGTTCGCATTATTCGTGAGAAATTGAAAACAGCCCAATCTCGCCAAAAGAGCCATTATGATCGCAAACATAAGGCTATGACTTTTGAGGTTGACGAGAAGGCTTACCTTCGGGTGACTCCTTTAAAGGGAACCCATCGATTCGGTATCAAAGGCAAATTGGCCCCTCGCTACATTGGAGCCTTTCGCATTCTTGCCAAGCGAGGAGAAGTTGCCTACCAATTGGAACTACCTCCGCATCTTTCCAAGGTTCATGATGTGTTCCACGTATCTCAACTCAGGCGTTGCTTCTCGGATCCTATCCATGGAGTGGACCACGAAACGCTTGATCTCCAAGATAATCTCACATATCGGGAATATCCTGTTCGCATCCTTGATCAAGCCGAGCGTACCACTCGACGCCAAAACATCAAGTTTCTCAAAGTTCAATGGTCACACCATTCCGAGAAAGAAGCTACCTGGGAAAGGGAGGATCGTCTTCGACTTGAGTACCCCACCTTCTTTCCAACGGATCCTAAATCTCGGGACGAGATTCTTTTGAGTGGGGGTGAGTTGTCACATCCTAGTTAGTTCATGCATTAGAGTGTTGCATCATGTCTATATTTCACAGAAACCTGAAATGGGGAATGCCAGAAACCCCCAGCACCCCCTGGAACAACTAGGGTTTACTAACATTCTTTTCAATGAACCTGAAATGCCCTCCATAAATGTTCACCACCTTTGGTCTTGGCTAAAACCTCTGCCAAAAATGGTTTCTTATTTTTGGAGGCCATCTTGGATTTTTGCACAAGCCATAAGTATTTGCATTTGGGCATTTTAAATGCTATAAATATTTTCAAATGCCCAAATAATCTTGAAGGTATTTTTAGGCTGTTGGGAATAATCTCAAAGGTGCCCCAGAATATTTTCAGGATTTTTCCAAATGAAATAGTATTTTTACTATTTCAAAACACAGTACAGAAATAAATAAAAAGAGAAAAGAATAGAAGGCAGAGAAACTTACCTGGCGGCCCAGCACTGTGCTGGCCCACGCCAGTCAGCTGCCTGCTCTTGCCAGAGCAGGCAGAGAGGTGACGCCGGCGAGCGTGAGCTCGCCACGGCGCCAGCTGCTTGCCGCCCTCGCCGCGGATGCGCTGGCCGACCTCCCTCGACGCGCCCCGAGCCCCTGGACATCGCCATTCTCCCCCATTGCCTCTCCCTCGCCTTCTCCCCACCATGGCCGACGCCGCCGCAGACACCTCACCGGAGTAACCGCGCCCACCGTCGACCTCGCACCACTCTACCGTGTCCTACAGCACCGCTGGCACCCACTCCTTCGAGCAAGCCGAGCCCCGAGCGCTCGGTTGCCCCGAAGCTCCGCCACCGACCTCGCCTTCGCCGCTCACCGTCGGAGATCCGCTCCGCCGTCGCCACTGCTACAGCTCGTCTCCGACCTCGCCGCCCGCTCCATCGCAACCGCCGTGAGCATGGCTACCTTCCCATCCTCTCCTCTCTCTCTCTCGAGCTCTGTAGCCACCGCACGAAGCTCACCCGTACGCGCCGCCGCACGAGCTCGTCGCCGACGAGGCTCCGGCCATCCAACGGCCACACCACCGTAGCCATTAGCTTCACCGCAACGCCAGGAACCCGTAGCACCCTCACACGTTCCTCGCCGTGCTCCCTAGCTACGGTTTCAACTACGCCCGTACCCCGGCAGCCGCCCGGCTCGTCGCCGGCGTTGATTCCGGCGACCCCGAGCTCCACTACCACCACCAGTCGACGCGGTTCGCCCCCAGCTACACGTAGGTACTCTCCGCCGTCCTTTTGGTCGCCGGAGGAGGGAACCCGCACTCCACCGCCGCGTCTGGACGTCGCCAGCGGCTAAACACCGGCGAGTCAACGTGGTTAGACCACGGTTTGACCCCCCAGGGTCACTGACAAGTGGGGCCCGCCTGCTGATTAATCTAAGTTAGAGATTAAAACTAATCCTAAATAACTAATTATCTAACAGTGACACTTACACAGGGGACCCACACGTCAGGTTTGACCTGGACGACCCCGTTGACCTGCTGACGTCACACTGACGTCAGGCTTACGCAGTAAAGCATTTACTGGAATTATTCTTATATTGGAAATTCCAGAAATTATCACAAACTTCAAAAAATCATAGAAAATAATCTATAGCTCAGAATGAAAAGATTTATATATGAAAAATGATCAGAAAAATCCATTCTATCCATCTGTACTGGTTTCATGCATGATTAAGCAAGTTAACCTACTGTTTTATACAGAACAAGATAAAGCATTAATATGGGCCATTTATGAACTTGGAATTTGAATCTTTGATTCAAATTAGTCCAAACCCATCTGGTCTTAGTTGCATTAGCCCAACACATCCATCTTGCCATGTCTCATGCATGCATCATATTGTTGCACTTGCTTGATGTTGATTGTGCTTCGGTATGCTCATCGTGGTAGGTCCTGCCTCCGAGGATATTCACGAGTATCCAACTGAATGGCAGTATTCCACCACCACTCCGTCAGGCAAGCAGCCCATTGATCATTTTGATACAAACCCATCTTCTCGCTTCTGCTCTCGTTTACTGCATTAAGACAACGCGATTCAAACTGCTGTGTGTTGCGGTAGTTGAACCCACTTTCCTTTGCATGACCTGTCATTGCCACAGTAACTAGATGAAACCCACTAGCATGTGTAGGAGTTGATTGAGCCATGTTGTGTGTTCCTACAATGCTATGCTTGCTATGCTTAGAGTTGTGTCAGGTCTGGCTCATCAGGGTGATGAACTAGAGTGAAAGTGTGTGTGTCGGTAAAGAGAGTGAAGTGTTGAACACGATTTGGTAAAGGTATCGATGGGAGGCCATGTAGGAGTACATGGTGGGTTGTTTCATTGAGACCGTCCCTAAGAACTGAGATCTGTATGCGTGATTTAAGATTCAGCTACTACCACACATTGGGCCCGAAACCAATGGACCCCCTCGGCTTCTTATTCACCCTTGTCCTCTGTCCAGGAGTTGCACGTAGTTTCTGGTGTTTGTAGTAAGCTGGAGGCCGTGGACAGCGCTGACCAAGGGGTGGGCTGTGATGCGGTAGGCTCGTGGCCCGGTGTACCAAGTCGCCCGTTTGGTGACCGGGAACCCTGCACACATCGTTCGGGGTCGTATGTGGAAACCTCGGCCGGACTCCCTGCGGATGGAACCTGAATAGGTGATAAACCTGGACTAGAGACTCGAGTGTTTAGGTAGGCTGTGGCCGACACCCACGTTGGGCTTCCGCTTGAAGGTTGCCGAGTACACGTCGTGTAGCGACGATAAGTGGTGAGAGCGTGTGTGACGAAGTACACCCCTGCAGGGTATGAAACTATTCGAATAGCCGTGTCCGCGGTAAAGGACTACTTGGTCGCTTATGCAGTTCATAGACAAGTAAAAGGATACTACTAAAAGCCTCAAGATAAGTGTGAGTACCGCGGATGGCCCTCTCATGGATGACGAGGGAGGATCCACGGTGGAGTATTGAATTGGTGATTAGTGGACTCGTGTGCGAAAACTATTTCACAAGTGGTGTATCGTAGGATAGCTTAGCCAAGAGTCAAAGCTGGCTTGCTGCAATAACCCCACTACCTTCTTGAGAATGAACATGTATAGTAGGATCTGTTGTAAGACTTGCTGAGTACCTTTGTACTCATGTTGCTTTAATTACTGTTTTCAGACGACAACACCGCCCCTTCTGACGGGTTCTACATAGAACTCGACGACGACGAGTGACTTGCCACCCAGGTGGTGATCTAGGCTTGTGAAGGGCCTATGTAGATAGACAGGCTTCGTCAAGCCTTCTTTCTTTCTAGAGTCTGTACCCAGACAGTTTGCTTCCGCATGTGCTTGTATGATTGTATGACTTGAGTGTCGGGTCATGTGACCCCTATCTGTATGAACAAGTTATGTAAGGCTCTCCGGAGCCCTTTAAATAAAGTACTTGAGTTGTAGAGTTTTGTTGTGATGCCATGTTGTATTTGCACATATCGAGCATATTGTGTGTATGTTTGAAATGCTTGGTATGTGTGGGATCCGACAATCTAGTTGTTTATCTTTAGCAGCCTCTCTTATGGGGAAATGTAGTCTGGTGCCTCCTTGAGCCATAGTAGTCCGCTACAGCCCGGTTCACCGGAGTCCTGCTAGCCCAGCACTACTGCTCTGGACACTTGACTGGCCGGCATGTGAGTCATGTCGTTCCTGTGTCTGTCCCTTCGGGGAAATGTCACGCGGTGACATCCGGAGTCCTGCCTAGCCTGCTACAGCCCGGGTTCCCGGAGTCCTGTTAGCCCAGTGCTACAGCCCGGATTCACACGCTGCTGACCGACACGTTCGATGTGGACTCATGTATGCCTGTCCCCATACGTTAGTGCCGCTCTGGGTTCACGACTAGCCATGTCGGCCCGGGTTCTCTGTCATATGGATGCTAGCGACATTGTCATATACGTGCGCCAAAAGGCGCAAACGGTCCCGGGCCATGGTAAGGCGACACCCGTGGGAGTACCGTGCGTGAGGCCGCAATGTGATATGAGGTGTTACAGGCTAGATCGGTGTGACTTGGAATCGGGGTCCTGACATGATCTTCTCGAAGATCGAGCTATACAAGATCAACTCGCGGAATGAGATGCTGAAACATCTCGAGTTGAGACACAAAACACATCGAGAGGGATGGAAGAACAAACGATGAGATTTGACTTGGTGGGCAACAATCCTACGCTTAGGTAGGATGGTGCATGGGTTCCAAAGCAGCGAGGAGTTAATTGCCATGACTCCATAATGGGGCACCTTAGGAAAGGTGACTCGTAGAATTCTTCCCTTAAGTGGCAAAAAGAATTACTTTTGATTCAGAGATCATTGAAACTCTTTATACCAGCCCAAGGCAAAACGCAACAATCGTTTGGCGGAGTACGAAGGATGGCACAATGGCGGTGCAAGCTGGGAACAAAATGCAAATGATGGGAATGATTCTAGTAACTGGGGAGAAACCCAACAGTAGAGAGTGATTCCACTATTGGAAAGGTTATAACATAACCGAGGAGATTGGGGCCAATCCCAGTTAGTGCTGACGATGACACCTAATGCTTGCGCGTGTCTCAAGAACTTGAGCATTTCCATATTCATCAAGTTTTACCAATATCCGTGCCGAGGATCCTGGCATCCTTACTTCCATGATGAATAGAGATGGACAATGCGGATACAAAGGAAGATAACACCTTCTCAGACTTCCCCTTAGCGAGGCTAAGGAAACAGAATCTGGATGATCGACCGAGAGACATTTAGCACTCCGCTTCTAATGTTCTCCTTGATGTGCTAGTGCAACCCATTTGTTAAAATGGTTTGGTACGTAGAACATCAAGTAAAAGGTCGGACTTCGGGAGCACAAGAGTCCATAAGGAATATCTACGGAAGTAGAATCTTATGAAATCCTTATGGAGAGGTGGCCAACTTCCTCAATCAAGATACTATAATAATAGGTCTTCCGGTTGGGTGTGTTGGCCACGACATCCACTCTACCGGTTACCGAGAGACCAATATTATAGCTCTTGGGAAACGTTCCAACCATCACATCTGCCCGAGATTCAGATCTGGTTGGTGGTAGGATATTCCAGACTCATCGAGTCTAGGAAGAAAAATGAAGGTTTGCAACACCAACTGACGAGATGACGTTGCGAGATTCTCAGGGGATGAACTACGATAGCAAGCTCCAAAACATGAGCTGGTTCTGCTACAACATGTGAACACGCTGTCCCAGACAAGCATGACCACATAGTAGTCTTACAAGAAAACACTACCGAGCTCTGGTTGGGAACCATCATTAAGATAACGAAGTCTTGTGCATGTCCGTCCGGGCCCTTCAGGAGTAGCGCATGAACTTCTTTTCTTTGAACAAATCAATCAGTGGCTTGGTGTGCTAGGAAATACCGATGGGATGGAGGTAGCTAATCTCTCAAGCCATGGTATACTTCGCATGTGCATGACTGACTTGGGATGATTCCAGAGGAAGCAAAACTAACTTTCTCGAATTCACGACGGCAACTTGCACCTAATGCACGTGAACTTGGAGAAAGCCACTTCTTGCACCAAACATATACCTCATGAACAACATGAAGGCAATGGTTACAAAGTTTTCAACACTAGGTTGATGTTCAACATGAATTAAGGAGGGGACAAGATGTTGTTGATGGGCTCAATAGCCACTCATCGGAGTTTCCATATCACTGGACTTCCACCATCATGTGAACACGGTGATAGCATTGGTCAGACCAAAGATGTAATGGTGGATGCTCGAGGAATCAACCACGAGTAAGACAACATTACGAACATCGTTGGTTCTGGTTTGATTTGGTAATAGCCCATACTCAAATCAAAGTTTGGTTAAGAGGATAGGTCCATTAATTGATCACGAGGACCAATCGTTGAAGAAATCATCTTTCTACAACAAACACACACAAGAGATATCCTTTGGAAAGAACTAAGTCAGGCAAGCTTTTATCTTCCAACTCTCCAAGTTGTTGTTTAGCTTAACCAACTAGCTCAAGGTATCCAACACAGATTCTTGGAGAAAGAGTGGTTTATAGGAAAACCATTTGATCACGAGCTCAACATAGCGGTCAGGTGTCAACCTGGTAACACTTCCGAGAAGATATTCGAGAAATCACGAACCACCGATATGTTACTAAGCTCGAGAACAAACTTGCTTTTCAGGGCAAAACGATGTGAACAAAAAGAGCGAGGAATTGATACAATCCTAACTCGTTGACCAAAGAGTGCACCAGGAAAAATGGACTAGGTAACACGATCAATCTCAGGATGATGATTGAATAACCGGCACGCTAAGGATGAGAGTATTGTCATTAACTACCAAGCAACGAGTTGCTCAGAGTATTGATTTCACACATCACGGTTCACTTGTTGGTATTCCGGTTGTGACAACACGGAACCGAGGAATGAATAATGATGGCAAGAAGTATCACTTAATCAAGAATTCATAAGTGGTGGTGCAATTCTCATGACACTCTTGACATAAAGATGGTGACGCTCCAAGGTAGAGCAGAGCAAAAGCTGGATTGGCATTTTGGCCTGCGGAATACACTTGCTTTGACCCAATCCTAGATATGGACGAGGTTTTGGAGTTTATTTCTCCTAGTCATTCTGAAATAGAATGGCTTGACGGGCCACAAGGATAGTACGCATCGATGAACACGATCGCACACATACCCTTGACTATCAATTGATAGATGAAGGTCGGAATACAGCTAAAGAGGGACAACCCCAAAGAACATATGATTATCTGAGTTGTGGATGCATAAATTTAGTATGTCAAACAAGTTCAACATATTTCTTCTAGATAATCCATGCAGAAACGTAGGACTGGCTGATTCACAATGCAGAATGGAGAACTCCTCAAGAGCGCCCTGGTTGTGATCTTTTGGTTAAAAGAACTTCTGCCATAATGGTTCATGGTATTGGAAGAATGAGATACCATGGACCTCGAAGACTATCACAAAGGTTACTAATATCCTAAAGGAACTAGCAACACTATCAACATGAAGTAAGTAGGCTGAATCTCGAGTTCAGAAACCCGGGAATAGAATGCCTACTAACTAAGTGGCATCACGGGATGCTTTCGAGAGTAATGGCCAGAATCATCACACCGGGGATGCAAGCATTGCTAGATTGCTAAGTTGTCCACTAAGACACCTAGGGTCATAATAATAACTCCAACATATATGTCAAGGCAACAGAGTTCCTCAACTCAACGATTACTGTGGTTAATCTGGCCCAAAGGAACATCGGGAACGGACGGAAAGGATTTGCAAATGCATCAGATTATTTAGAAACTTGGGGTGACTCGGACAGCATAACGGCTGTGAATGCTCAAAAGATTTGAGACATCCTGCAAATTGGTGGCATAACCACTTAACATCACATTATCAGTGTTCGGAGATCAACTAAGAACACATGGAAGTAGTAGAAACTGAACTGAGGCTTCAGACCAACAATCCTACGAGTCTACGGATTAGTAACACGTGGTCCTGATAGAAAGATGAGAAGCCTAGTTCTTAATCCCCGTAGAAGAGAAGAGGGTGACTCAGATCAGAAGGGCATAAGGTATAAGAAGTAAAAAGAGCCTTACGTACCCTTCCACAATCAATTCCCTTATATAACTAAAGCATTTCTAGACTCAACTTCGACCAGTTTGGCTTGGTAATCCTACAGGCAGTCAGGCTCTCATACCAAAGCTGTTAGGACCCCGATTCCAAGTCACATCGATCTAGCCGGTAACACCTCATATCACTTTGCGGCCTCACGCACGGTATTCCCACAGGTGTCGCCTTACCATGGCCCGGGACCGTTTGCGTCTTTTAGCTCACGTATATGATAGTGTCGCTAGCATCCATATGACAGAGAACCCGGGCCGACATGACTAGTCGTGAACCCAAAGTGGCACTAACTTACGGGGACAGGCATACATGAATCAACATCGAGCATGTCGGTCAGCAGCGTGCGAATCCGGGCTGTAGCACTGGGCTAACAGGACTCTGGGAACCCGGACTGTAGCAGGCTAGGCAGGACTCCGGATGTCACCGCGTGACATTTCCCCGAAGGGACAGACACAGGAACGAAGTGAATCACATGCCGGCCAGTCAAGTGTTCCGGAGCAGTAGTGCTGGGCTAGCAGGTCTCCGGTGAACCGGGCTGTAGCGGACTACTATGGCTCATGGAAGCACAAGACTACATTTCCCCATAAGAGAGGCTACCAAGGATAAACAACTAGGTTGTCGGATCCCACACATACCAAGCATTTCAATCATACACACAATATGCTCGATATGTGCAAATACAACATGGCATCACAACAAGACTCTACGACTCAGAGTATTTATTCATTAGGCTCCGAAGAGCCAGATTTACAAACATGGGTCTCATGACCCAACATTCAGAGCATACAAGTCAAAGCACATGCGGAAGCTTAACATGTCTGAGTACAGACATCTATAAATGAAAAAGGCTGAGAAGCCTGACTATCTACCAGATCCTGCCGAGGGCACAAGATCGTAGCTGAGGTAACAAGCTAAACGTCGAAGTCCACACAGAACTACTAGCGAGACTGACGTCTCTCTGCAAAACATAAAATAAGCAAACGTGAGTACAAATGTACCCAGCAAGACTTACATCAGGACTATCTATATATGCATCGGTATCAACAAAGGGGGTGGTGGAGTTTAACTGCAGCAAGCCAGCTTTGACTCAGTGGCTATCCTGAACTATGACTGCAAGTAACTCTTTTGAGGTGGCGCACACGAGTCCACATATTCACCATATCAATACACCACTATGGACCGCTCCCGTCTCCCTACGAGAACGCCATCCATAGCACTCACGCTTCTCTTGCGCATTTTAGAGTATCCACTTTCACTTGTCTATGAACTGTGCAGGCGACCCAGAAGTCCTTTACCGTGGACACGGCTATTCGAATAGATCATATTAACCCTGCAGGGGTGTACTTTGTCACACATGCTCTCGCCACTTACCACCATGTACACCTCGTGTACCTCGGCAACCTTCAAGCGGAAGCCTGGCGAGGGAGTCGGCCACGACCTGACTAACCACACAAGTCTCTCGTCCAGGTTTATCGCCTATTCAGGTTCCATCCGCAAGGAGATCCGGCCGGGGTGTCGCTCCACTTGGTAGACTACTAACACTACCTACAAACACCAGAAACTAGTTGCAACTCCTGGACAGAGATCAAGTTGATTAATAAGTCGAGAGGGGCACTTAAGCATTCCAATGTGTGGTTGTAACTGTTCATGGATCACAAACACAGAACTCAGTTCCTGAGGACGGTTTCAATGAGACAACCCACCATGTACTCCTACATGGCCTCTCACCGCTACCTTTACCAAATCGTGTTCACACACTTAGCTCTCAACAGTAGGACATGTTCACCACATTCCAATTCATTCCCGATGAATCAGACCTGACACAACTCTAAGCAATAGCAGGCATGACAAACAAGCATGAATGAGTAGGCACATCAGGGCTCAAACAACTCCTACTCATGCTAGTGGGTTTCATCTATTTACTGTGGCAATGACAGGTCATGCAGAGGATAAAGGGGTTCAGCTACCGCAGCAAGTAACAGATAGATCGTTGTTGTCCTAATGCAGTAAAAGAGAGCAGGAGCGAGAGAGTGGGATTGTATCAGAATGAACAAGGGGGTTTTGCTTGCCTGGCACTTCTGAAGATAGCATTGAGTCTTCAGTAGTGTCAACGATCACAACGCCGGAACATCGTCTACCGAGAGGGGACAAATACCGGCAACAGAGAAGAAATACAATCGATGCAATGCACAATATGATGCATGATCATGACATGGCAATATGCTGTGGTTTGGGCTAATGCAACTAGCAGCAAGTTAAATGGAGTTGGCTTGAATCAAAGATTCAAATTCAAACTCCATATGTGATTTCTTAAATGCCATTTAATTGAATTGTCCTAAACAGTAGTCATAAGTTGTTCTAACATGCATGGAAATGGTACAGATGGATAGATTGGATTTTTCTGATCATTTTTCATATATAAATGTTTTCCATCTGAGTTATAGATTATTTTCTATGATTTTTAGAAGTTTATAGGATTTTCTGGAATTCCTGAATTATTTTAAATCCAGAAAAAGATTAACTGCGTCAACACCGCGTCATGCCTGTGTCAGCAGGTCAGCAGCGCTAACCGGGGTCAAACCTGACGTGTGGGGTCCACACGTCAGTGACACCTGGTGCTAACCCGCGTTGACTAGCACTTTGACCTGCTGCGGGGCCCATTGTCAGTGGCTAAGGGCGGCTGAGCTGGCAGGGATTAGCGCTAATGACTGCGCCACGTCGGTCCTCGCCGGAGTTTCGCCGGCGACAACCAAAACTGCAGCGGCAACTCGCCGGACTTGAGCTACAGACGGCGGCTGGACGCGCGAAACCCACCAGGAGGTAGCCCACGCTCTTCCGCATCCAGAGGAGGTGTCAGAAGGTCGCGGGGTGGCCTGGTTCGCCGGCAGCGAGCACGAATGCGGCGGCCGGAGTTCGGGCACTGATGGTTTAGGCGCTACAGCGCGTTTCGAGGCGAATTGGTGGGGTCTGCGGCTTCTTGAGGAAGCGCTGAGCACGCCTACGTGCTCTGGTGCGACGTGCGGGTGTTGCAACCGCGGCGGCGACATGGCCGGCGGCGGGGAGCACTCGGCTCCGGTGGTTGATGCGGCTAGGGGGCAAATCAGGCAACGAGGCATGGGGGAAACGGTGCAACGGCTCACCGCGGTTCTTCTGGTGCTGCTGGCGGGGCAGGGGAGGCACGGGGTCCGGCGAAACGACGGTGGGGATCACCGGCACCCGAGGTCGAAATCGGCGGCGTTGGAGATGCAGCAGAGCTTCTGGCGCCGTGTGACTCGATGGAGAGGACGACGACGTCATGGCGGAGCTTCTGGGCGCGTTGGTGAGGCGAGGGGAAGGCGGTGGCCGCGGTGGTGGCGATCGGCGGCGACGGGCTCGCTCGGGTGGCTGCGCCGCGAGCGCTGGTGGGGAGAGGGAGGAACCAGAGAGGGGGGGAGATGCAGGGGTGTCGTGGCGCTCTTGGCGCCCTCCAGCAGCAGCGGCAGCAAGCAGGAGGTGGCCGCGCGCGTGCTGGCGTGCGGAGGCCACGCGCCCCTGCCTACTGGCGTGAGGTAGGGGATGACTGGCATCTCCAGTGGGCTGGGCTGCTACAGTAACGGGCCAAGGTAACTCTCTCTCTCTGCTTTCTGTTTCTGTTTTCTATTTATTTCTCTGTTTTGAATTAGTAAAAATACTAATTCATTTTGTAAGATCCTGAAAATAATTGTGGGCACTTTTGAAACTATTTCCAACAACCCTCAAATGCTTTCAAGATTATTTGGATAGTTAAAATATTTTATAGAATTTAAATGTCCACATTCAAATACTTATGATTTAATTCAAAAATCCAGAATGTCCTAGAAAAAGTGTGCACCATTTTGCCAGGGGTTTTAGCCCAATCCAGAAATGATGAACATTTTATGAAGGCATTTTGGGATCATTGAAAATATTTCATTGTGACCCTAGTTGGATTTCATTTGGTGCTAGGGTTTGAACATCCCCATTTCAAGTTTAGGCAAAATTTAAACATGATGCACCAACCAAGCTAGTCCAAGTGCATAGCAAGGTTAGGGATGTGACACCTTCTCATGCTCCTTGCTGCCCCAGATCTTGTATTGGCCCGGATGTCAATAAGATTCTGGCAGGCGATGCCCGAATACTCGAGTGCCTTTACATCGTTGGTGATGTCCACCGTAGCGAACATTTAGTGGGGGCTGTTGACAAACCTGGCAAAACGCTTGCAAAGCCTTTGTGGCCAGGCAGTAGCGGTAGACGAGGACGTGGTGGCACACACACATCTAGGCGACGACAACCTCGGGACGAGACCCAGCACGAGCACGGGTGTACTCGAGTTCGAACCCGGCCACCTTGTACTTCTCCTCGGCAAGCAACAGCTCCATGATGTGGATGGAGCGCTCCACCCAGACCGGGTTGTTGGTGCACACCACCGAGAGGTCCATGAACCTTCTATGGGTGTCCACCATGGCACGCATGGTGAACTGCTGCTCGTCGTCGGCAGCCGCTCGGAGCGCCATTGGAGATGCGCAGGATACCCTCTAAGAATTTCTCATGGCGGGTGTGCTTCTTGCAATGGTGGGGCGCGATCGAAAGGTTGAAGAGACACAAGGGTTAAACGGGCGTTGTAATAAATGGGGGCCGGCCTGGCTGTAATCATCACGTCTTGTCACGGTGTGAGCTCGAAGAGGCGCCAAATGTATCATCGGTGAGCCTGTTCCCGCGCTACCGCGCAAGCTTCCCGCCCGGCTAGTTTGGCCACGCGTCGGCTAGAAGAGGGACAAATTGTGGGTGTTTATTGGCAAAAAGCTTTGTAAAATGAAGTGTGTGGAATGACTTCAGTCATAAGTTTACCCTTGGGTGATGAGGTCAAAGTTACACAAAAGTGTAATGATGGACACTCGATTGCGACAATTAATTCTGCGCTCTACAGGGCACACGGTGGAAGAAACCAACTGTGTGCAATAATGTCGAAGATCGCTGTCGAGTTAGCTATACAGATCATGTGCTTTGAGATCGACAAGGTAAACAGATTCGAGAATGGTTAATAAAATCCAAGACCATTGCATATTAAGGTCAAAATAGTGCTACCAATATACGAGTCTCATACGGTGCCATTTCAACGATTGTACCACAAAAGCTCGAAATATTACATGGTTCAAATTCCAGAGTTATATGGCTCAAATTCGAAGATTACAAGGTTCAAACTGATATTAGAAATGAAATTCAGCTCATCAGCTTCAAACGCTCACGCTGATCCGCTGAACATGGATATCAGAGAGGTTTAAACTAATATTACCACTTCTCAGTCTGGTTTCGAAACCTCACAATTTTTGCGAAGGGGTCAACCATTGAGAAGTCATGTATGGGGTTGACATGATGACTTCCGATTACTCTGCCATCTGAAGTTCCAAAATGAAATTCAGCATTTTTGGAGCCTGTTCCATTCGGCCGCAGGCACCTGCGCTGATCAACAAACCATTCATTTTTGCTAAATAAATGTAGGGCAAACCTCATTACCTTCAGCACCCTTGCTCTGAGAACAAAGGACCTGGCGAATATAATCTCCGGTAAGGTCCCTCGGTAGGAGTTCAAAGTAATTTCTGAGAGATGCAGATTTAGGCATTTGACGTGATTGTTATACTGTATCACATTATCCACCACTCGGCCTAATCTTATCTGCAAAAGAAGAAAACGTGTTAGTGTCTACATGCAGTTTTGAACACTACTACAGTCCTATTTGGTTTGCAGGATTTGTAAAATGCACTAACATGACATCTTCGATTTGACATGATTAACATGGGCATTTGATTACATTCTAGAAAAATGTAGCCTTCTTCACAAGAGGTTGGAGTGGATGAAAAGTTCCCCAAGAAATCTAGTACAGATGAATCCAAAGGATAAATCCTTATTTATTGTAACCATATGGATCAAGCAACCAATATGGGGGGGGGCATGTATGTACTAAAATCCTCCAAAAGAATCCTTCAGAAATCATAGTACATTGTCATTGTAAACTTGGAAAAAGGTGTCACCAATTGAACTCCCTTATGGTTAAGATTTAACAGGAAAGGAACATCACCTCGATATATAGCTTCTCCAGGCACGGCTTCTCAGGAGACTGACAACTTGCTCCAGGTTGGGGCCGATAGATTCTAGTGCCAAGACCTTCATTGTGCGCAGTTTCGGGGTCAAGCTTGTCGGAATCATTTTCTGAATGACACACGAACAAACATCTTCAAAATTAGAAATAATGTTCATTTGTAGAAGGAGAGGTAGAAGGCGGTTGTTGTACCTGAATGGGTGTGGATCCAATAGCAAGTTCGGAGTATTTGTCAAACGAGTAGCCCACCAGTGTCAATTTCGGCGCAGAAATGCCATTGATTCTTGCTAGACCTTCTTGATCAACTACAGGTAATCTCTCAAGTGTAGGTGTTTCCTCAATGACCATACCGTGGTACACATGTTGTGATGTCTTCCTGCCGCACCAGCAACACACATAAATAGTCCGGAGAGTCATGGAGGTGCTGTGGAAGGTACTCAACCCATTGATCGCCTGAAGACGAAGGTACTCGAGTGTAGTACAGCCACGGAGCAGGTGCTCCATGTCACCGTTTGAGAGGCAGACGACGACGAGCTCGAGGTGCTTCAGTCGTGGTAGAATAAGAGCGGGCGCATCATTAAGGGGGATGGCAGTTCCTGAACTTGGCGATGCGCAGCGTGGGTGCGAGGCCGAGCGCGGATGTTGGCAGCGAGCGCATATGCCCATAATCAAAAGTGAGCTCCTCGAGCTGATCTAGGGCGGGGGATCGGAACCAGTCGTCAAGCTTGGCTCGGTCCTTGCCGCTGGAACGGAACTTGCCCATTATAAGGCCTCTGGTTGGGCCAAGATGACTGCCGGGGATCTTGGAGAACGCATCCAAGCTTTTGCGATAGCCATGGAAGAGCTCGTGGGTGTCGATGAGGTCGACAGGGTTGGAGTTCCATAGGGGACGCCACCGCTGGGAAAGGACGGTTGTCCGTGCCCCATATTTGATTGGGAGGAGGGAGATGATGACTGTCAACATCTCATCAGGGAGGCTGCTGATGAAGTCTAAGCCTGCTGGAGTCGCTTGCGGTTCTAGCTTGCCCCACCTCTACTTGTTGGCAGCCCCGTTCTCCACCTCCGGAGTCTCCTTGTCAGCGGCGCTTTTTGATAGAAATGGGAGTACGGGGAATATTTAGTTAATAGGGCAATAGAAAAGTGCATTGGTAACTAGAAGTTATTAGGTAGGAATATAGTAAGAAAAGGGAATAACAATTGGTTTCTTAAATACTACACAATTCATTTGATATCACTTGGTAAGTCAACATGCAGATAGTTGAAAAGAATACTTACTTTGAACAAAGTCTGGACGGATGATATCGTCGATGAAGTTAGCATATATCTCATGACCAGGCCATTTTATGTGCAGTGCAATTCTAGTGCCAGCTTTCTGTTCATAAAACTTAGAAATTTCTTTCCAAATGCCAGTGCCAAAATAGGAGTCACCACGTTCATCAAGTCTTACAGTAGCAATGATTGTAAATCCATGGTTTGTGCGTAGTATGACATCCCTGCAGTCTTGATTTATGTAAAGGGAAAGATTGTGCACTACAAATTATGTTGCATAGTAAGGGACGTGCTGCAGAAAATGGTAGGATTGTTAAAGAAAATATGGTTACATGCAAATATGGGCCCAAATTGAAAGAACTATACAGTAGTCGAAATCGAAGGAGAAAAATCTATAATTAAACAGATAGGGTAAATATGATGTCATGGAAATATGAGAGTAATCAAAAGAACAATACATCATTAATTTGCCTAATATAGAAAGAAGAGGGGGAAATCCCCTTTGACGTATATGGTGCATGTGGCACCTTTTATCCAAATTTAGTAATATTTAGAATATGTTCAGGAAAGTAGGGCATGCCAGCCGATTTAGGGTGAGATTGAACATACCGCGTGCATCCTCAAGTCATCTGGTACGGTGAGATGGAATGTCTAGTGGAGGCTGCAAGATCCTGGTGTGCCCGTGCACTGTACAGTCTATGAACGGAAGAAAACCCTCAAATCAGCTCAAATAAAAATGAATTCATGACGATTTCGGCCAGGTGATTAAAGGTGGTAGATGAACTGGGATAAGAGATGAGATAATATCTCATTAAATTAGTTACCTTGTTGTCCATGGGAAAGAACCCTCCGTACGAAATATTCCCCAACCGAGCGGAGCTGGGTCGATCGCGAGCAGCATCGAGAAAGTCGATGGTGATAGGCGGCGGCAAGCGGAAGTTGCGAAATGTGGTGGGCTTAGCCGGCAGCCTGGCGGCGGCGGCAGGCGTCGAGCTAAGTGGTTACCGCTGTGATAGGCGGTGCCATGCATAGACGCAGAGGATCTTGTGTAGGTGTGAATGGGGACCGGAGGGGGTGGCAGGCGGGGTGAGGTTTTTGTGACGTGGGGATAGTGTGGGGTTTCTTTTTTCTTTTTTGAATTGGGTGGTGAGGGTTTTCTGTCCCACAAAGAATTTTGGAGGCGACGGTTTGCTCGAGCCAATCGTGTGTGATTGACGCAATAGGCAAAATGAAAGTCATTGCACATGGTTCCAATTTTGGGAACCGTGTGTGATTGACGTACTACCTCCGTCCTGGTTTATTGGCCCCCTTTGTAATTTGTACTAAATTTTGACCAAAAGTTTAACTAAGAAATGTTTATGCATGTCACCAAAAATTATATCATTGAACACTATGCTCAAATACCCATCCAACGATATATTTTTTGCTGATCTGCACTAACATTTTGTCAGTTAAACCTTTGGTCAAAATTTAACACAAATTACAAAGGGGACCAATAAACCAAGACGTTGGTAGACTCCATCAACCGAACTGATTGCATCCATATCCCAGACATAAGTAAACATAGATTAAACATACTCAGACATTGATAATAAGCATACACGTACACAAGCATAGTTCAACCATAAGTACATAGTTTAATCGTCATTAAGCATATCAAGAGTACATAGTTCGATACCACATCTCATCTCACATGACGGCACGATCCTGAAGCTTCTCCAGGTACTCGGCGTACGCGTTGTGCGGCACCCTGCGAGAATACTTCTGCTTGAAGGAGCCAACGGCCCGTCCTCTTGCATGCGCCAGAACACTTAGATACGCGTCATGGAACTTGTGGTTGCAAAATGGGCATCGATAGCCACCATTCCAGGTCCTAATACGCCTTTATGCTTTCCCGCATAAAGCTCCCTCACGATTTGCCTCTTGTACCTCCTCTGGCCATCTTCATCCTCACTGCCCACATCGTCAGACAACACCTATACAAATAGTAAAACAAATTTGGCATCAAATCAATGTTTACATGCCGTGAAGTAGGATTAGGTATTTATGGCTATTTATTTATACATATCCAGAGATTATGGTTTGATTTTTAAGCACAGTCGTCTATGCACAGACAAATCTTGAAGAAAATAATGGCACAAACATATGTAGGTCATTCAAAATCAATTTTGAAGTCCTGGCTAGGAATTATTAGGACGGACACTAACCCTAGTTGGATTACTAGCAGAAATCATTTGCAGAGATGAAACAACTAATCACTTATCACTTGTACCATTCAAACAATCAATAAACTACACGGATCTAACGGAACTTACTCAGGTTTCATGGATTGGGAGATCATAACCATAGGATTTCTATTCCAAGAAGGGGGAGGTAGGAGTAACTGATGACCCACAAGTATAGGGGATCTATCGTAGTCCTTCCGATAAGTAAGAGTGTTGAACCCAACGAGGAGCAGAACGAAATGACAAGCGGTTTTCAGTAAGGTATTCTCTTCAAGCACTGAAATTATTGGTAACAGATAGTTTTGTGATAAGATAATTTGAAACGAGTAACAAGTAATGAAAGTAAATAAGGTGCAGCAAGATGGCCCAATCCTTTTTGTAGCAAACGACAAGCCTGGACAAACTCTTATATAGAGAAAAGCGCTCCCGAGGACACATGGGAATTATCATCAAGCTAGTTTTCGTCACACTCATATGATTCGCGTTCGTTACTTTGATAATTTGGTATGTGGGTGGACCGGTGCTTGGGTTATGGCCTTTCTTGGACAAGCATCCCACTTATGATTAACCCCTATTGCAAGCATCCGCAACTACAAGAGAAGTATTAAGGTAAACCTAACCATAGCATGAAACATATGGATCCAAATCAGCCCCTTACCAAGCAACTCATAAACTAGGGTTTAAGCTTCTGTCACTCTAGCAACCCATCATCTACTTATTACTTCCCAATGCCTTCCTCTAGGCCCAAACAATGGTGAAGTGTCATGTAGTCGACGTTCACATAACACCACTAGAGGAGAGACAACATACATCTCATCAAAATATCGAATGAATACCAAATTCACATGACTACTTATAGCAAGACTTCTCCCATGTCCTCAGGAACAAACGTAACTACTCACAAATCATATTCATGTTCATAATCAAAGGGGTATTAATATGCATAAAGGATCTGAACATATGATCTTCCACCAAATAAACCAACTAGCATCAACTACAAGGAGTAATCAACACTACTAGCAACCCACAGGTACCAATCCGAGGCTTTGGGACAAAGATTGGATACAAGAGATGAACTAGGGTTTTAGAGGAGATGGTGCTGGTTAAGATGTTGATGGAGATTGACCCCCTCCCACTGAGAGGATCGTTGGTGATGACGATGGCGATGATTTCTCCCTCCCGGAGGGAAGTTTCCCCGGCAGAACAGCTCTGCCGGAGCCCTAGATTGGTTCCGCCAAGGTTCCGCCTCATGGCGGTGGGGTTTCTTCCCGAAAGCTTGCTTATGATTTTTTCCAGGGTAAAAGACTTCAGATAGTAGAAGATGGGCACCGGAGGCTTGCCAGGGGGCCCACGAGGCAGGGGGCGCGCCCAGGGGGGTAGGGCGCTCCCCCCACCCATGTGGCCAGGGTGTGGGCCCCCTCTAGTACTTTCTTTAGCCAGTATTTTTTATTAATTCCAAAACGTGCCTCCGTGATGTGTCAGGACTTTTGGAGCTGCACAGAATAGGTCTATAATATTTGCTCCTTTTCCAGCCCAGAATTCCAGCTGCCGGCATTCTCCCTCTTCATGTAAACCTTGTAAAATAAGAGAGAAAAGGCATTAGTATTGTGACATAACATGTAATAAGAGCCCATAATGCAATAAATATCGATATAAAAGCATGATGCAAAATGGACGTATCAACTCCCCCAAGCTTAGACCTCGCTTGTCCTCAAGCGGAAGCCGATAACGAAAAATATGTCCACATGTTTAGAGATAGAGGTGTCGATAAAATAAAATACGGACATTAGGGCATCATGATCATTCTTATAATAGCAACATATATGGATATTGTCATATGATCTCTTATGCTCAAGTAATAATCTATTCACAATGTAAAGTATGAATCAGAAACTTCATTAAGAACCAACAAACTATAATCTCAGTCATTGAAGCAATTGCAATTTATCATAACATCGGAAAGAGTCAATATAAGAGCTTTTCAGCAAGTCCACATACTCAACTATCATTTAGTCTTTCATAATTTCTAACACTCACGCAATACTTATGGGTATGGAGTTTTAATCGGACACAGAGAAAGATAGGGGCCTATAGTGTTGCCGCCCAACCTTTTACCTCAAGGGTAATGACAAGAATAATAGTTCATGCTAACTTACATCCAGTTGGATATATATATCAGGATCTTTCCAACACAAGGTGCTTTCCAAAGGATAAAATGTACAAAGGAAAGGTGAAGATCACCATGACTCTTGTATAAGGTATAAGACAAAAGTAAAAGATAGGCCCTTCGCAGAGGGAAGCAGAGGTTTTCATGTGCTTTCATGGTTGGATGCATGAAATCTTAATGCAAAAGAACATCACTTTATATTGCCACTTGTGATATGGACCTTTATTATGCAGTTCGTCGCTTTTATTGCTTCCATATCACAAGATCGTATAAAGCTTATTTTCTCCACACTAATAAGTCATACATATTAGAGAGCAATTTTTATTGCATACAGCAATGACAACTTACTTCAAGGATCTTACTCAATCCATAGGTAGATATGGTGGACTCTCATGGCAAAACCGGGTTTAAGGATATTTGGAAGCACAAGTAGTATCTCTACTTGGTGCAAAGAATTTGGCTTGCATGAGGGGGAAAGGCAAGCTCAACATGTTGGATGATACAAGACAATATACTTTATTTCGGATATAAGAAAAGATAACCCATCACGTTGTCTTCCTTGTCCAACATCAACTCTTTAGCATGTCATATTTTAATGAGTGCTCAAAATCATAAAAGATGTCCACGATAGTATATTTATATGTGAAAACCTCTCTTTCTTTATTACTTCCTATTAATTGCAACGATGACCAAAACTATGTTTGTCAACTCTTAACAACTTTTATTCATCATACTCTTTATATGTGAAGTCATTACTCTTCATAAGATCAATATGATCTCTTTACTTCTGTTTATTCTCTCTCTTCTCTTTTTAATTCGCTCACGATCATAGCAAGATAATCAAGCCCTTGACTCACCACTAATCTTTATTATATATAGCTCACGGACTTGATTACATAGAAGGATCATAAAGCAAAACTCAAAACTAAATCATACTAAAACTTTATTCTTCTAGATCAAGATATTACTAAAGGGATCGAACTAAGAAAAACGGTAAAGATAGGAGTGTGATGGTGATACCATACAGGGGCACCTCCCCCAAGCTTGGCAGTTGCCAAGGGGAGTGCCCATACCCATGTGTTTATTGCTCTTTCTTCGGAGGTGGTGATGTGATATTCTTGGCGATGATGCCCCTCAGGATACGATTCTCTTCCTCGAGCTTATTGACTTTTTGCTTGAGATCCATTACTTCCTTACGGAGCTTACCCGTGACGGCTAAAGCTCCTTGCACCCATGGATGTTGCATAGCTGCGGGAGAACAAGTAACACTCTTTTTCATATTTTCATAAGAAAGAAATTTATCATTGGAGGGGATGACCGAGTTTGGAATAGTTGACCTCTGTAGTTCCCCCGTCGTGAATCCTGCCCGAAAACGAGAAGTAACTTCTTGATCCTCCTCCATGGCATCTATCCTTTCCAAGTTGGCTTCCATCTCTTCCTCCATTGATGGCCTAAAGTGATAGGCATCGTTGTTTCCTCCTGGACCCGGTGTCGGATGAGACACCCGACTCTCCCCGACTGACTCTTGAGAAGACATCTTGCTCTAATCTGCGGCAGAAACAACTCGAAACAAAAACATAGGATATTTGCATGGGACGGTGGTCAAAACCTTCGGGAGATTATATAATGATTTTTTACCGAGAAAAAGAAGTATCGTGCAAGAAGACGGAGTCCGGAGGGCACACGAGGTGCCCACCGGGCAGGGGCACCTCGTGTCCTTCCCGGACTACTTCTTATTTTCCTATTTTCTTAAATATTCCAAAACGGAGAAAAATTGCCATTAGAACTGTTTTGAAGTCGGTTTACTTACCGTACCACATACCTATGCCTTTTCGGAGTCTGACACGTTCTGGAAAGTGTCCCTTATGTATTCCTCGGGGGTTATGGTTTCAATAACATTGGTTTCTCTATTTATATGATTACCTGAGATATAATGTTTGATTCTTTGACCGTTCACCACCTTCGGATTTGTGCCTTCAAAGTTGTTGATTTTTATGGCACCAGAATGATAGACCTCCTCGATAGCGTAAGGACCTTCCCATTTAGAGAGAAGTTTCCCTGCAAAAAATCTTAGGCGAGAGTTGAATAGCAACACATAATCACCTACATTAAACTCACGCTTTTGTATCCTTTTGTCATGCCATCTTTTAACTTTTTCTTTAAACAGTTTGGCATTCTCATAAGCCTGGGTTCTCCATTCATCAAGTGAGCTAATGTCAAATAACCTCTTCTCACCTGCAAGCTTGAAATCGTAATTGAGCTCTTTAATGGCCCAATATGCCTTATGTTCTAGTTCGAGAGGTAAGTGACATGCTTTTCCATAAACCACTTTATACGGAGACATACCCATTGGATTTTTATATGCAGTTCTATAGGCCCATAATGCATCATCAAGTTTCTTGGACCAATTCTTTCTAAATATTTAATAGTCTTTTGCAAAATTAATTTGAGCTCTCTATTACTCAATTCTACTTGACCACTAGACTGCGGGTGATATGGGGACGCAATTCTATGATTAACATCATACTTAGCAAGCATTTTAAGAAAGGCACCATGAATAAAATGTGAACCACTATCAGCCATTAAATATCTAGGGACTCCAAACCTCGGAAAAATAACTTCTTTAAGCATCTTAATAGAGGTGTTATGATCAGCACTACTAGTTGGAATAGCCTCTACCCACTTAGTAACGTAATCAACAACAACTAAAATATGTGTATACCCATTAGAGGAAGGAAACGGTCCCATATAATCAAAGCCCCAAACATCAAATGGTTCAATAACAAGTGAATAATTCATATGCATTTCTTGACGTCTACTAATATTACCAATTCTTCGACATTCATCACAATGCAAGACAAACTTACGGGCATCTTTGAAGAGAGTAGGCCAATAAAAACCGGATTGCAATACCTTATGTGGAGTTCTATCTCCGGCGTGGTGTCCTCCATAAGCTTCGGAGTGACACTTCCCTAGGATATGTTCCTGTTCATGCTCAGGTATACAACGTCTAATAACACCATCTACTCCTTCTTTATAAAGGTGTGGGTCATCCCAAAAGTAATGTCTTAAATCATAGAAAAACTTTTTCTTTTGCTGGTATGTGAAACTAGGTGGTATAAATTTAGCAACAATGTAATTAGCATAATCAGCATACCATGGAGCAGTACGAGAAGCATTTATGACAGCTAATTGCTCATCAGGAAAGCTATCATCAATAGGTAGTGGGTCATCAAGAACATTCTCTAACCTAGACAAGTTGTCTGCAATGGGGTTCTCAGCTCCCTTTCTATCAATAATATGCAAATCAAATTCTTGTAGCAAGAGAACCCATCTAATAAGTCTAGGTTTAGCATCTTTCTTTTCCATAAGATATTTAATAGCCGCATGATCAGTGTGAACAGTTACTTTAGATTCAACAATATAAGGTCTGAACTTATCACAAGCAAATACGATTGCTAAAAATTCTTTTTCACTAGTAGCGTAATTTCTCTGGGCATTGTCTAGAGTTTTACTAGCATATTGGATAACATTTAATTGCTTATCAACCATTTGTCCTAGAACAACACCTACAGCATAATCACTAGCATCACACATAATTTCAAAAGGTAAATTCCAATCAGGTGGCTGAACAATAGGCGCAGAAATCAAGGCTTTCTTAAGTATTTCAAATGCTTCTACACAATCATCATCAAAGACAAAAGGAATATCTTTTTGTAAGAGATTAGTCAGAGGCCTGGAGATTTTAGAGACGTCCTTAATGAACCTCCTATAAAAACTGGCATGACCAAGGAAACTTCTTATACCTTTAACGTCCTTGGGACATGGCATCTTTTCAATAGCATCAACTTCAGCATTATCTACTTCAGTACCTCTTCCAGAAATTTTATGCCCCAAGACAATACCTTCATTAACCATAAAGTGGCACTTCTCCCAATTCAAGACAAGGTTAGTTTCTTCACATCTCTGCAAAACTCGATCAAGGTTGCTCAAGCAATCATCAAAAGAAGTTCCATATACAGAGAAATCATCCATGAAAACCTCAATAATCTTTTCACAAAAATCAGAGAATATAGCCATCATGCATCTTTGAAAGGTAGTAGGTGCGTTACATAAACCAAAAGGCATTCGTCTATAAGCAAAGGTATCGAAAGGGAAAGTCAAAGTGGTCTTTTCTTGATCCTCTTTTGACACAGGTATTTGAGAGAAACCAGAATAACCATCTAGAAAGCAAAAATGTGTATGCTTGGATATTCTTTCTAGCATTTGATCAATAAAAGGTAAAGGGTAATGATCCTTTTTAGTAGCTTTATTTAATTTGCGGAAATCAATTACCATCCTATAACCTATAATAATTCTTTGTGGGATCAATTCATCTTTATCATTAGGAACAATGGTAATACCTCCCTTCTTAGGGACACAACGGACAGGACTTGCCACTGACTATCAGCAACGGGGTAAATTATACCTACCTCCAGAAGCTTCAGTATTTCTTTTCTTACCACTTCTTTCATCTTAGGATTTAACCGTCATTGGTGATCAACAACTGGTTTACCGTCTTTCTCCAATTTTATTTTGTGTTGGCATAGAGTGGGAATAATGCCCTTAAGATCATCAATAGTATATCCAATAGCAGCACGGTGCTGCTTCAGAGTTTTCAATAATCTCTTTTCTTCATGCTCTGAAAGGTTAGCACTAATAATAACATGATTGTGACGCCCCCGATTTGACCGTACACTAATCATGCACGCAAATGTGTACGACCAAGATCAGGGACTCACGGGAAGATATCACAACACAACTCTAAAACATAAATAAGTCATACAAGCATCATAATACAAGCCAGGGGCCTCGAGGGCTCGAATACAAGTGCTCGATCATAGACGAGTCAGCGGAAGCAACAATATCTGAGTACAGACATAAGTTAAACAAGTTTGCCTTAAGAAGGCTAGCACAAACTGGGATACAGATCGAACGAGGCGCAGGCCTCCTGCCTGGGATCCTCCTAACTACTCCTGGTCGTCGTCAGCGGCCTGCACGTAGTAGTAGGCACCTCCAGTGTCGTAGGTGTCGTCGTCGACGGTGGCGTCTGGCTCCTGGACTCCAACATCTGGTTGCGACAACCAGAAAGATAGGAAAGGGGGAAAGAGGGAGAGAAGCAACCGTGAGTACTCATCCAAAGTACTCGCAAGCAAGGAGCTATACTACATATGCATGGGTATATGTGTAAAGGGGCATATCAGTGGACTGAACTGCAGAATGCCAGAATAAAAGGGGGATAGCTAGTCCTGTCGAAGACTACGCTTCTGGTCATCTCCATCTTGCAGCATGTAGAAGAGAGTAGATTGAAGTCCTCCAAGTAGCATCGCATAGCATAATCCTACCCGGCGATCCCCTCCTCGTCGCCCTGTTAGAGAGCGATCACCGGGTTGTATCTGGCACTTGGAAGGGTGTATTTTATTCAGTATCTAGTTCTAGTTGTCATAAGGTCAAGGTACAACTCCGGGTCGTCCTTTTACCGAGGGACACGGCTATTCGAATAGATAAACTTCCCTGCAGGGGTGCACCACATAACCCAACACGCTCGATCCCATTTGGCCGGACACACTTTTCTGGGTCATGCCCGGCCTCGTAAGATCAACGCGTCGCAGCCCCACCTAAGCACAACAGAGCGGTCAGCACGCCGGTCTAACCCTATGCGCGCAGGGGTCTGGGCCCATCGCCCTATGCACACCTGCACGTTGCGTACGCGGCTGGAAGCAGACCTAGCCTAGTGGCGTTCCAGTCCAATCCGGCGCGCGCCACTCAGTCGCTGACGTCAAGAAGGCTTCGGCTGATACCACGACGCCGGGATACCCATAACTACTCCCGCGTAGATGGCTAGTGCGTATAGACCAAATGGCCAGACTCAGATCAAATACCAATATCTCGTTAAGCGTGTTAAGTAACCGCGAACGCCGACCAGGGCCAGGCCCACCTCTCACCTGGGTGGTCTCAACCTGCCCTGTCGCTCCGCCACAAAGATCCACTTGCGGGTACTCCTACGAGCCGACCCGACTTTAGTCATCACATGTGTCATGTATGTAGTATATAAGTATATACCCGTGATCACCGCCCAGGTGGTCACGGCCCGATAGTATAGCACAGCAGACGGACAAGAATGTAGGGCCACTGATGGAAATCTAGCATCCTATACTAAGCATGTAGGATTGCAGGTAAAGGTAACAACAGTAGTAGCCAGGATAGGCTATGCATCAGGATAGGATATCGGAAAACAGTAACATGCTACACTACTCTAATGCAAGCAGAATAGAGAAGTGTTGGCGATATCTGGTGATCAAGGGGGGGGCTTGCCTGGTTGCTCTGGCAAGTAGGAGGGGTCGTCAACTCCGTAGTCGAACTGGACAGCAGCAGTGTCGGTCTCGTAGTCTACCGGAGAGAAGAGGGGGGAAGAAACAGTAAATACAATGCAAACATAAGCATGACGATGCGTGACATGACAATGAGCGGTGCTAGGTGTGCCCTAACGCGACAGTAGGTGGTACCGGTGAAGGGGGGGAACATCCGGGAGGTATTCCCGATGTTTCGCGTTTTCGGACAGACGGACCGGAGGGGGAAAGTTGCTAGTTCGATAGGTTAGGGAGGTGTGGTGGACGAACGGACTGCGTATTCGGATTCGTCTCGTCGTTCTGAGCAACTTTCATATAGAAAACATTTTCATCCGAGTTACGGTTTAAAAGATATGAATTTTCAAAGATTATTTGAATTTCTGGAATTATTTAATTAACAGAAAAGGGATATGACGTCAGCATGACGTATGAGTGACGTCAGCGGTCATCAGTCCGGTTGACTGGTCAAAACTGACACGGGGGACCCACCTGTCATAGATAGTGGGTTAACAGAAGATTAAACTAATTAAATTTTAGTTAATTAACTACTGGGCCCACCTATCAGTGAGTGATTAGATTAATTAATTATTTTTATATATAAAACATTTTCCTTTTCTTTCTTTTTTTATTCTTGCGGCGGGGCCCGCATGTCAGTGGCTGGGCCTGCCCAGTCAGCACGTTGACTGGGTGGACCCAAACAACGGGGCCCACGGGCCCACTGGCAGTGGCCCTGGGGTGGCTCCAGGCCGGCCACGTCGGCGGCCGGCGCCGGAGCAACTCCGGCGACCAAAACGGCGGCGGCGCGGCTCGGGAGGGGCGCGGGTTACGCGCACAGGGGGTCTGCGGGGTCGTGGCTGGGCGCGTTCGACGCGGCTCGGCGCCGCGCGTCCAACGGTGGTGGCCGGAGCGGCTGGAACGGGCGGGGGCGAGCGCTACGAGCTCGCCGGCGGCGAGGTGCTTTGGGCGAGCAACGACAACGTTGGTTCGGCGGGAGATCGGGCAAGCGGAGGAGCTGGGGAGCATCTACGTGCGGTGGGGAGTGCTGCGGGCTTGAGCCCGTGACCAAAAGGTCACCGGAGACCCGCCGGTGGCGAGCTCCGCGGCGCGGCGTTTGGGCGCGCGCGGGGAAGAAGCTAGGGGGCGCGCGGGAGATAAAGGACAAGGGAGGAAGGGGGAAGAGGCTCACCGCGCGGCACACGGAGGCCGGTGAGAGCTTAGGAGCAGCAGGTCGGCGCCGGGGAAGAAGGGGGTCGCCGGCGTCCGAAGTTGAAGACGAGCTCGGGGAGGCCGTTGCAGTGGCTCCGAGCTTCAACAGAGAGGCGGAGGTGGTGTAGTCGAGGGCGGCGACGGCGTATGACACGGCGAGGTGGCGATTGGGGCACGGTGGCCGTGTGAACGACGGGAACGGCGGCGAGCGCGTCGGGCGTGGGGATCGAAGGGGAGAGGGAGGTGGATCTGACGGGGGAGGCGCAGCGGCCGAGAGGGGAGCGGGGCGAGTGGGAGAGAGGCCCGAGGAGGCGGGGGTGCTGGCGCCCTTATCCTCCCCGTCGCCGGCGAGGCGGTGCGGCGGGGACGGCCCCTGTTCCGACCACGGTCGGGGGAACAGGGGAGGGGGCGAGCGGGAGAG
>NC_057808.1:161044678-161054031 GCF_018294505.1 Triticum aestivum | reverse complement strand
TTTTATTTCATTTAAAAGTATTTAGGTATTTTATAAAAATGTGTTTTCTCCACCATAATTACCAGTGTATTATTTGGCACCCACCGAACATTTTTGTTTAAATTTTTGAAAACTTTTATTTTCCACTTTGATTTTAATTGAAGTTTGAACTAGGAGTTTGAAAAGAAATGTGATGCAATTGTGATCAAGCCCTGTTTAGCAATATGATTAGCTTAATCACAGGGAGTTACTGTAGCATGATTCTCGGGGTGTTACAAATCTCCTCCACTACAAGAAATCTCGTCCCGAGATTTAGGAGGTAGATGGAAACAGTGCGGGGTATTCTTCGCGCAGACGATCCTCTCGTTCCCAAGTGGCCTCATCTTCAGAATGGTGCGACCACTGGACTTTGAGAAACTTGATCGCCTTCTGACGTGTGCGGCGTTCAGCTTGGTCGAGAATGCGGACCGGATGCTCCTTATAGGAGAGGTCTTGCTGCAATTCGAGCACTTCATGATCCACAGCTCGGATTGGATCCTTGAAGCAACGGCGGAGCTGTGACACATGGAACACATCGTGAACCTGAGAAAGGTTCGGCGGTAGCTCCAGTTGGTATGCCACTTTTCCACGCCTTTCGAGAATAGTGAATGGGCCAATATAGCGAGGAGCTAGTTTGCCCTTGATCCCGAAGCGGTGAGCACCCTTCATAGGTGTGACTCGAAGATAAGCCTTTTCGCCAGGTTGATAGACCATGTCTTTATGATGACGGTCATACTGACTCTTCTGACGTGACTGAGCAGTCTTGAGATTCTCACGAATAATGCGGACTTGTTCTTCGGCATCTTGGATAATATCCGGACCGAAGAGTGGACGTTCCCCAGTTTCTGACCAGTTCAGAGGGGTTCGGCACTTTCGTCCATATAACACTTCGAAGGGGGCCATCTTCAGACTAGCTTGATAGCTATTATTATAAGAGAACTCAGCATACGGGAGAGATTCCTCCCATTTCTTGCCGAAGGAAATAACACAAGCTCGTAGCATGTCTTCGAGAACTTGGTTGACGCGTTCAACTTGTCCTTGCGATTGAGGATGAAACGCAGTACTGAATGACAGATGAGTTCCCATAGCTTCTTGGAAACTTGCCCAGAATCTTGAAGTGAATAAGCTGCCACGGTCTGAGCTGATAACCAATGGAATACCGTGGAGTGAAACAATCCTGGCCATATAGAGCGTTGCCAACTGGCTAGCAGTGATCGTTTCTTTGACTGCCAGAAAATGTGCAACTTTGGAAAGCCGGTCAATGACGACAAGAATAGCATCATTACCTTTCTGTGATTTGGGAAATCCAGTGACGAAGTCCATCTCAACATGGTCCCATTTCCATTCAGGAATAGAGATAGGTTGCAGAGTTCCAGCAGGCCTTTGATGTTCTGCTTTGATACGACGGCAAACGTCACACTCAGCAACATAACGAGCAATGGCTTGCTTCATATTAGACCGCCAGAATCTCTGACGGATGTCTTGGTACATCTTTGTACTACCAGGATGGATACATAGAGGCGTATCATGAGCTTCTTTCATAACTTCCTGTGCCATATCCAGGTTTTTCTCTGCACATGGCACCACTAGGCGGCCCTTGAAGTATAGGGTGCCATCTTCAGCAATGGTGAAGAATGAGGGCTTTCCTTCTGCGAGGTAGCGCTTAATCTTGTGGGCTTCAGAGTCATACTTCTGTAGCCTTTTGATGCTATCCACGAGATCTGGTTTAGCAACTAGGGTATTGAGGGATCCCTGGGTAACAACGTGGAGGTTCACCTTGCCAAACTCCTTAGGAGGGGGAGTGAGTGCACCCGGAGGAACAATATGGAGGTTCAGCTTCCTGAATTCTTCAACAAGCGAGGGCTGAACTTTATGAACCTGGAGGTGGTTGCAGTAAGACTTGTGGCTCAAGGCATCAGCCATTACATTAGCCTTGCCTGGCGTATAGGAAATACCCAAGTCAAAGTCTGCAACAAGCTCCATCCATCTCTGTTGACGGAGGTTCAGATCTGGCTGAGTAAACAGATACTTCAGACTTTGGTGGTCAGTGAAGATCTTGCAACGATTATCGAGAAGGTAATGTCGCCACTGCTTCAGCGCATGAATGACAGCAGCAAGTTCGAGGTCGTGAACTGGGTAGTTCTCTTCGTGAGGGCGCAATTGCCGAGAGGCATAAGCAATCACTTTGCGGTCTTGCATTAGGACACAGCCTAATCCTTGACGGGAAGTGTCGCAGTAAATGACAAAGTCCTTCTTAGTATCAGGTGGAGCTAGAACTGGAGCAGAAGTCAACTTGTCTTTGAGTGCTTGGAAACTTTCCTGACATTTGTCTGTCCATTGGAACTTGACACCCTTATGCAACAGGTTAGTCAGAGGCCTGGCGATCTTAGAGAAGTTCTCGACGAATCGACGGCAATAGCTGGCGAGACCGAGAAAACTTCTGACTTGCTTAACGTTCTTGGGAGGGGTCCAATCAAGAATAGCCTGAACTCGCTCGGGGTTGACGGCAATACCATCCTTAGAGATGACATGCCCAAGATAGGTTACTTCGGGTAGCCAGAATTCACATTTGGAGAACTTGGCATATAGTTGATGCTCTCGTAGCTTCTCCAGCACAAGTCGAAGATGTTCGGCATGTTCTTCTTCGTTCTTGGAAAATACCAGGATATCATCCAGATAAACCACGACAAACTTGTCGAGGTAATCCATGAATATATAGTTCATCAGACGAGAGAAGGTGGCTGGAGCATTGGTTAAACCGAAAGACATGATGGTGTACTCATATGAACCATAGCGAGTCACGAAGGCGGTCTTTGGGATATCCTCTTCTCGAACACGGATCTGGTGGTAGCCCAACCTCAAGTCAAGCTTAGAGAACACTGACGAACCCACCAGTTGATCATACAGATCATTGATCCGAGGAAGGGGGTATTTATTCTGAATGGTGGCTTGGTTTATAGGACGGTAGTCTTGAACTAACCGGTTTGTCCCATCCTTCTTCTTGACAAAGAGAGAAGGTGCTCCCCAAGGAGAGAAACTTGGGCGAATGAATCCTTTGCGAAGAGATTTGTCGATTTCCTCCTTAAGCTCAAGGAGTTCATGCGGCGGCATTTTGTAGGGTCGCTTGGCTATAGGAGTGGTGCCTGGTTTCAAGTCGATGATGAATTCGACAGCTCTAGCAGGGGGAATCCCTGGAAGTTCTTCAGGGAAGACGTCGAGGAATTCACGCACGACGGGAATGTTTTCAATGCCCTCGAGTGGTGCAGCGTTCAATGCATTCAATGCATAGAGCCTTGCCTCGGCATTTTGCACCAGATGAGCTTGGTAAGCAACTATTTCATCTGAAGGGTGTAGCAGATGGACGGTCTTAGTGGCGCAAACTATAGAAGCAGTATGCGCTTTCAACCAATCCATACCCAAAATGAGGTCGATGTTAGACGACTTCAGGATAATGGGAGAGGCATAGAATTCCAGCCCTTCGATTTCCACTGGGACATCGATGCCAACCAAGGAGGTTTGACACTGTCCCACGGGGGTTTTGACCAATACAGAGGTGTACATCTCCTCACATTTAACGTCGTGCTTGTATGCAAAATCTTCTGACATGAATGAATGCGATGCACCTGTATCAAATAAAACAGATGCTGGTACTGAATTTATGAGGAGTGTACCCATCACAGTAGCAGGCTGGTCTTGAGCTTCGTTGAGATCAACGTGGTTGGCATGAGCACGACCATAAGACTTAGCATTGTTGTTGCGAGGCTGATTGTTACCACGGCCAGTGGCTGGAAGGGCCAGTTGATTCTGGTTCTGGTTGCATTCTCTAGCACGGTGTCCTGGTTGACCACACCTGAAGCACAAGCCATTATTCGGAGTGGGAACAGGAGCTTGGGATGGTGGAGCTGGAAGTCTGGTCTGCCTAGATGGTGGTGGAGGCAGACGAGGTGCAGCATAGGTCTGCCTTGGGGCAGATGCATTTGGACGGTACATGCTGTTCGGGATCCATATCTTACGCTTCTGTGCGGGCGAGCCCGAAGATGAGCCCGTGTCACGGTTGCACCTGTGAGAGCTCTGGTATTCCTGCAGACCAGTTTTGACATTGATGGCCTTGTTCACCAAGGTGGAGAAATCAGCAAAGTCATGCACTAGAAGTGCGAGCTTGATGTCAGCTTGAAGGCCATCACGGAACTTCTCCTGTCTGCGTGCATCAGTTGCAATGTCTTCTTCAGCATAGCGGGACAAGTCCAGAAACTCCCGCTGATAAGCTTCGACAGTTTTGTTGCCTTGGGTGAGGTTGCGGAACTCACGCTTCTTCCGGTCCATGACTCCCTGAGGAATGAAGCAGGCACGGAAAGCAGCTTGGATGTCTGGCCATGTGATGATTGTTCCAGCTGGCAGAGTACGCCTGTGGCTGTCCCACCATTGAGCTGCGGGTCCCTTCAAGAAGAAGGAAGCAAAGGTGACATAGCTGGCAGGGGCTACATCAGCAGACTCCATCTCATAGGTGATGTCACGGAGCCAGTCATCAGCATCCAGAGGCTGAGTTGAGCTGCGGTAGATGGTTGGGTTGAGGCGTATGAAATCTTGAAGAGTCACTTGAGCTGGCTGCTGGTTCATATTGGGGCGAGGGAACTGAGCCATCATATTTTCCATGAATTGGCGGTTCAGTTCAAACTGTTGGATCATACCAGCCATGTACTCAGGTGGTGGTGGGGCATCGCCACCACGACCACGACCACCTGGTCTAACCATCCTGCTAATATATAACAGGGGTAGTTCAGCATTGAGAAATTTGCAATGACAAGAATCATTCATGATGAAACATGCATAATGAAAGGAGCACGATAGCTACTACATAGTAGTCGGCATAACTTTACAAAAGGGGTCATGCATAGAGTTCAGTACATAGAGTTCAGTACATAGACTAAAACATCATAGGCGGCACACAGGCTCGCGGCGACTGCAGCTAATACTACAAGCAAGCCTACATCAGTCCCAAGAGGTACTGTGGAGGTAATCGTAGCCCGACAGCTGGTAGTGAGGCAACGGATAGCCCTCGACGTCAGCAGACTGGGGGCCGCGGATACTCAGGTGTAGAGCCCGACGCTCAGGTGACAGAAGAGGGCCAAGTGCGGGAGAGTAGCCTCCCACCTCTGGCCAACCGACACCGTGGGGCATCACGGTCCTGGCTGGGTAGATCGCAGTACGCGGTACCTGTCCAGATCGGACAAAGGGGTGCAGCAGCGTCAGAGCACGGTAAAGGTGCTGACGGGTGGTGTACATCTCGTGGCGAAGAGCTCGGTTAGCTCGATCCAGCCCATCAGCATGCAGAACAAGGTGCTGATGGTAGAAGGGCTCTCGGGTGACGGTGGAGTAGGCAGCAGTATAGTATCCCTCCGCACGAACATCAGATGCGATAGCAATGTGCCTGAAAGGGGAGGTGTCCAACTCCTGATACTCTCCACGAAGACATGTCAGAGCAGCATAGGCAGCATCGTGGACAGCCATATCGATGGTCACACCAACACCATGTGCGGTGTGCAGCACAGTAGTGGAGTCGTACTCCCGAGAGTAGAGGTGGACGATGGCACGGTACTGCTCCTGGTTAAAGTCCTGGTACTCCTCGTAGACGGTGTACTCAGGGTGACAGCGATAACCCAGATAGGTCATCATCTCAGCTAGCACCGCAGGTGATCCCGAGGCACCAATGGCCGTCGTGTGGCGCACGACCTGCCTCGAGGGTTCCATCTGAAAGCAAAGACGTTTCGAAGGAGTCAAATGACAGTGTGTGAATTGTTCAAAATACTACTCTAAGAAACATCTATGGTTTATCCAACTTTGGGGTGAATGCGGTCACGGGATCCTAGTGTTAAAGTTAGTAAATTCGTTTAACCCGAGTAGAAGAGAGTTCAGAGTCCCAGAGTAAAGGTCGAGGAGTAAAAGATACTAGTACCACCCAATGGCGACGTGGGCCCGTAAGACACACAGCCATGTTAGTAAAAGTTTAGTAATGTCTAGACTCGACTTCGGCCAAGGAGTGTGGAAAGGGGGATTCCAACAGGCAGTCGGCTCTGATACCAACTTGTGACGCCCCCGATTTGACCGTACACTAATCATGCACGCAAATGTGTACGACCAAGATCAGGGACTCACGGGAAGATATCACAACACAACTCTAAAACATAAATAAGTCATACAAGCATCATAATACAAGCCAGGGGCCTCGAGGGCTCGAATACAAGTGCTCGATCACAGACGAGTCAGCGGAAGCAACAATATCTGAGTACAGACATACGTTAAACAAGTTTGCCTTAAGAAGGCTAGCACAAACTGGGATACAGATCGAACGAGGCGCAGGCCTCCTGCCTGGGATCCTCCTAACTACTCCTGGTCGTCGTCAGCGGCCTGCACTTAGTAGTAGGCACCTCCAGTGTCGTAGGTGTCGTCTGGCTCCTGGACTCCAACATCTGGTTGCGACAACCAGATAGAAAGGAAAGGGGGAAAAGAGGGAGAGAAGCAACCGTGAGTACTCATCCAAAGTACTCGCAAGCAAGGAGCTGCACTACATATGCATGGGTATATGTGAAAAGGGGCATATCAGTGGACTGAACTGCAGAATGCCAGAATAAAAGGGGGATAGCTAGTCCTGTCGAAGACTACGCTTCTGGTCATCTCCATCTTGCAGCATGTAGAAGAGAGTAGATTGAAGTCCTCCAAGTAGCATCGCATAGCATAATCCTACCCGGCGATCCCCTCCTCGTCGCCCTGTTAGAGAGCGATCACCGGGTTGTATCTGGCACTTGGAAGGGTGTATTTTATTCAGTATCCAGTTCTAGTTGTCATAAGGTCAAGGTACAACTCCGGGTCATCCTTTTACCGAGGGACACGGCTATTCGAATAGATAAACTTCCCTGCAGGGGTGCACCACATAACCCAACATGCTCGATCCCATTTGGCCGGACACACTTTTCTAGGTCATGCCCGGCCTCGTAAGATCAACACATCGCAGCCCCACCTAAGCACAACAGAGCGGTCAGCACGCCGGTCTAACCCTATGCGCGCAGGGGTCTGGGCCCATCGCCCTATGCACACCTGCACGTTGCGTACGCGGCCGGAAGCAGACCTAGCCTAGTGGCGTTCCAGTCCAATCCGGCGCGCGCCACTCAGTCGCTGACGTCAAGAAGGCTTCGGCTGATACCACGACGCCGGGATACCCATAACTACTCCCGCGTAGATGGCTAGTGCGTATAGACCAAATGGCCAGACTCAGATCAAATACCAAGATCTCGTTAAGCGTGTTAAGTAACCGCGAACGCCGACCAGGGCCAGGCCCACCTCTCACCTGGATGGTCTCAACCTGCCCTGTCGCTCCGCCACAAAGATCCACTTGCGGGTACTCCTACGAGCCGACCCGACTTTAGTCATCACATGTGTCATGTATGTAGTATATAAGTATATACCCGTGATCACCGCCCAGGTGGTCACGGCCCGATAGTATAGCACAGCAGACGGACAAGAATGTAGGGCCACTGATGGAAATCTAGCATCCTATACTAAGCATGTAGGATTGCAGGTAAAGGTAACAACAGTAGTAGCCAGGATAGGCTATGCATCAGGATAGGATATCGGAAAACAGTAACATGCTACACTACTCTAATGCAAGCAGAATAGAGAAGTGTTGGCGATATCTGGTGATCAAGGGGGGGGCTTGCCTGGTTGCTCTGGCAAGTAGGAGGGGTCGTCAACTCCGTAGTCGAACTGGACAGCAGCAGTGTCGGTCTCGTAGTCTACCGGAGAGAAGAGGGGGGAAGAAACAGTAAATACAATGCAAACATAAGCATGACGATGCGTGACATGACAATGAGCGGTGCTAGGTGTGCCCTAACGCGACAGTAGGTGGTACCTGTGAAGGGGGGAACATCCGGGAGGTATTCCCGATGTTTTGCGTTTTCGGACAGACGGACCAGAGGGGGAAAGTTGCTAGTTCGATAGGTTAGGGAGGTGTGGTGGACGAACGGATTGCGTATTCGGATTCGTCTCGTCGTTCTGAGCAACTTTCATATATAAAACATTTTCATCCGAGTTACGGTTTAAAAGATATGAATTTTCAAAGATTATTTGAATTTCTGGAATTATTTAATTAACAGAAAAGGGATATGACGTCAGCATGACGTATGAGTGACGTCAGCGGTCATCAGTCCGGTTGACTGGTCAAAACTGACACGGGGGACCCACCTGTCATAGACAGTGGGTTAACAGAAGATTAAACTAATTAATTTTTAGTTAATTAACTACTGGGCCCACCTGTCAGTGAGTGATTAGATTAATTAATTATTTTTATATATAAAACATTTTCCTTTTCTTTCTTTTTTTTTATTCTTGCGGCGGGGCCCGCATTTCAGTGGCTGGGCCTGCCCAGTCAGCACGTTGACTGGGTGGACCCAGTCAACGGGGCCCACGTGGCCCACTGGCAGTGGCCCTGGGGTGGCCCCAGGCCGGCCACGTCGGCGGCCGGCGCCGGAGCAACTCCGGCGACCAAAACGGTGGCGGTGCGGCTCGGGAGGGGCGCGAGTTACGCGCACAGAGGGTCTGCGGGGTCGTGGCTGGGCGCGTTCGACGCGGCTCGGCGCCGCGCGTCCAACGGTGGTGGCCGGAGCGGCTGGAACGGGCGGGGGCGAGCGCTACGAGCTCGCCGGCGGCGAGGTGCTTCGGGCGAGCAACGGCAACATTGGTTCGGCGCGAGATCGGGCAAGCGGAGGAGCTGGGGAGCATCTACGTGCGGTGGGGAGTGCTACAGGCTTGAGCCCGTGACCAAAAGGTCACCGGAGACCCGCCGGCGGCGAGCTCCGCGGCACGGCGTTCGGGCGCGCGCGGGGAAGAAGCTAGGGGGCGCGCGGGAGAGAAAGGACAGGGGAGGAAGGGGGAAGAGGCTCACCGCGCGGCACACGGAGGCCGGTGAGAGCTTAGGAGCAGCAGGTCGGCGCCGGGGAAGAAGGGGGTCGCCGGCGTCCGAAGTTGAAGACGAGCTCGGGGAGGCCGTTGCAGTGGCTCCGAGCTTCAACGGAGAGGCGGAGGTGGTGTCGTCGAGGGCGGCGACGGCGTATGACACGGCGAGG
The DNA here is from genome assembly GCF_018294505.1 of Triticum aestivum. Lineage (NCBI taxonomy): Eukaryota > Viridiplantae > Streptophyta > Magnoliopsida > Poales > Poaceae > Triticum > Triticum aestivum. Next base: position 161,044,897 of record NC_057808.1, on the reverse strand, counting down.
TGGCGATTGGGGCATGGTGGCCGTGTGAACGACGGGAACGGCGGCGAGCGCGTCGGGCGTGGGGATCGAAGGGGAGAGGGAGGTGGATCTGACGGGGGAGGCGCAGCGGCCGAGAGGGGACCGGGGCGAGTGGGAGAGAGGCCCGAGGAGGCGGGGGTGCTGGCGCCCTTATCCTCCCCGTCGCCGGCGAGGTGGTGCGGCGGGGACGGCCCCTGTTCC
>NC_057808.1:161037659-161044479 GCF_018294505.1 Triticum aestivum | reverse complement strand
CGGGGGAACAGGGGAAGGGCGAGCGGGAGAGGTGGGCTGGGCCGGGGGTCGGGCCGGGGGTCCAGTGGGGGGGGCCTTCTCCTTTTTTTTTCTTTTTCTTTGTCTATTCTGTTTTCTGTTTTCTTTTTATTTGTTTATTTTCTTTTCTGTTTTATTTCATTTAAAAGTATTTAGGTATTTTATAAAAATGTGTTTTCTCCACCATAATTACCAGTGTATTATTTGGCACCCACCGAACATTTTTGTTTAAATTTTTGAAAACTTTTATTTTCCACTTTGATTTTAATTGAAGTTTGAACTAGGAGTTTGAAAAGAAATGTGATGCAATTGTGATCAAGCCCTGTTTAGCAACATGATTAGCTTAATCACAGGGAGTTACTGTAGCATGATTCTCGGGGTGTTACAATGATATATCTTTTTCTCATCAAGATAAGCATATTTAAGAGTATCAGGTAATGGTTTAAGCTCAAACACTGGATAACCCTTGGGTGGAGGAGGATCACCTAGGATTTCAATAGGCAAGTTGTGTTCCAAAATAGGTCCCTGTTTAAAGAGTACTTCATCTATTTCCCTTCTTTCATTCATAAACATATCATTTTCATGGTCGAGCAAATATTGTTCTAAAGGATCATTAGCAGGCACGGCAATAGAAGCAAGACCGATAATTTCATCTTTACTAGGCAATTCCTCATCACGGGGTTGTCTACGAAATTTAGCAAAATTAAAATCATGAGACATATCCCCCAAACCAATAGTAACAACATCCTTTTTGCAGTCTATCTTAGCATTAACAATATTCAAGAAGGGTCTACCAAATATGATGGGGCAAAAGCTATCTTGTGGGGAACCAAGAACAAGAAAATCAGCAGGATATTTAACTTTCCCACACAAGACTTCAACATCTCTAACAATCCCAACTGGTGAAATAATGTGTGTATTGGCAAGCTTAATTGTGACATCAATTTCCTCTATCTCAGCAGTTGCAATTTCATGCATAATTTCTTTCTATAAGGAATGAGGTATTGCACTTGCACAAGCACCCATATCACATAAGCCATGATAGCAATGATCTCCTATTTTAACAGAAATAACAGGCATGCCTACAACAGGTCTATGTTTATTTTTAGTATCAGGCCTAGCAATTCTAGTAGCTTCATTACAGAAGTAAATAACATGTCCATCAATATTATCAGCCAAGAGATCTTTAACCATAGCAACACTAGGTTCAACTTTAATTTGCTCAGGGGCTTTGGGTGTCCTAATATTACTTTTGTTGACCACAGTTGAAGCTTGAGCATGATCCTTTATTCTAACAGGGAAAGGTGGTTTCTCAATATAAGCAGTAGGAACGACGGGATCATTATAAGTGATAGTCTTTTCTTCAACTTTAATAGGTGCAACTACTTTTACTTCAATGGGAGGATTATATTTAAACCACTTCTCCTTAGGGAGATCAACATGAGTACCAAAGGATTCACAGAAAGAAGCTACTATCTCAGAGTCAAGTCCATATTTAGTGCTAAATTCACGGAAAACATCGGTATCCATAAAAGATTTAACACAATGAAACTTAGGTGTTATACCTGACTCCTTACCTTCGTCGAGGTCCCAATCTTCAGAGTTGCGTTTAATTCTTTCCAATAAATCCAATTTGAATTGAATAGTCTTCATCATAAAAGAGCCAGTACAAGAAGTGTCGAGCATGGAGCGATTATTGAGTGAAAGCCGAGCATATATTTTTTGAATAATCATCTCTCTTGTGAGCTCATGATTGGGGCATGAATATAAAATTGACTTAAGTCTCCCCCAATCTTGAGCGATGCTTTCTCCTTCGCGAGGCAAAAAATTCTATATGTAATTACGATCACGATGAACAAGATGCATATGATAAAACTTCTGATGAAATTCCAATTTCAATCGGTTGCAGTTCCATGATCCCATATCATCACATAGCCTAGACCATGTCAATGCCTCTCCCTTCAAAGATAAAGGAAGACCTTCTTCTTGATAACATCCTCGGGCATACCTGCAAGCTTAAATAATCCACAAACTTCATCCACATAGATTAGGTGCAAATCGGGATGTAATGTTCCATCTCCTGTAAAAGGATTAGCTAGCAGTTTCTCTATCATACCCGAAGGAATTTCAAAGTAAACATTTTCAGTAGGTTCAGTAGGTTGAGGAGCAACTCTTTGATCTACTGGTGTGGGTGAAGATACCCCGAACAAGCCCCTCAAAGGATTATGTTCCATAGTAACAAGTGATAGTAAATTTCAGCACACTATCTAAATTTTTCCTTACCAAATTCCACCTACCAAAGGCGCTTCACTCCCCGGCAACGGCGCCAGGAAAGAGTCTTAATGACCCACAACTATAGGGAATCTATCGTAGTCCTTTCGATAAGTAAGAGCGTCGAACCCAACGAGGAGTAGAAGGAAATGACAAGCCGTTTTCAGTAAGGTATTTTCTGCAAGCACTGAAATTATCGGTAACAAGTAGTTTTGTGATAAGGTAATTTCTTCCGAGTAACAAGTAATGAAAGTAAATAAGGTGCGGCAAGATGGCCCAATCCTTTATGTAGCAAAGGACAAGCCTGGACAAACTCTTACATAGAGAAAAGCGCTCCCGAGGACACATGGGAATTATCATCAAGCTAGTTTTCATCACGCTCATGTGGTTCGCGTTCGTTACTTTGATAATTTGATATGTGGGTGGACCGGTGCTTGCGTGCTGTCCTTTCTTAGATAAGAATCCCACTTATGATTAACCCCTATTGCAAGCATCCGCAACAAGAGAAGTATTAAGGTAAATCTAACCATAGCATGAAACATATGGATCCAAATCAGCCCCTTACGAAGCAACTCATAAACTAGGGTTTAAGCTTCTGTCACTCTAGCAACCCATCATCTACTTATTACTTCCCAATGCCTTCCTCTAGGCCCAAACAATGGTGAAGTGTCATGTGGTCGATGTTCACATAACACCACTAGAGGAGAGACAACATACATCTCATCAAAATATCGAACGAATACCAAATTCACATGACTACTTATAGCAAGACTTCTCCCATGTCCTCAGGAACAAATGTAACTACTCACAAATCATATTCATGTTCATAACCAGAGGGGTATTAATATGCATAAAGGATATGAACATATGATCTTCCACCAAATAAACCAACTAGCATCAACTACAAGGAGTAATCAACACTACTAGCAACTCACAGGTACCAATATGAGGCTTTGGGACAAAGATTGGGTACAAGAGATGAACTAGGGTTTTAGAGGAGATGGTGCTGGTGAAGATGTTGATGGAGATTGACCCCCTCCCGATGAGAGGATCGTTGGTGATGACGATGGCGATGATTTCCCCCTCCCGGAGGGAAGTTTCCCCGGCAGAACAGCTCTGCCGGAGCCCTAGATTGGTTCCGCCAAGGTTCCGCCTCGTGGCGGCGGAGTTTCTTCCCGAAAGCTTTCTTATGATTTTTTTCGAGGGTAAAAGACTTCATATAGCAGATGATAGGCACCGGAGGCCTGCCAGGGGCCCACAAGGTAGGTGGCGCGCCCAGGGGGGTAGGGCATGCCCCCACCCTCGTGGCCAGGGTGTGGGCCCCTCTGGTAGTTTCTTTTGCCAGTATTTTTATTAATTCCAAAATGTGCCTCCGTGAAGTTTCAGGACTTTTGGAGCTCTACAGAATAGGTCTCTAATATTTGCTCCTTTTCTAGCCCAGAATTCCAGCTCCTGGCATTCTCCCTCTTCATGTAAACCTTGTAAAATAAGAGAGAAAAGGCATAAGTATTGTGACATAACGTGTAATAACAACCCATAATGCAATAAATATCGATATAAAAGCATGGTGCAAAATGGACGTATCAGTAACCAGAGAAACCCTATGATCTATTTGACACATAAAGGGGTATAGATGACTAACCAGCTGTCGTTCATCGTCGGAGTCGTCGCCAGGGTCGTCACCAGAGTCGGTGTGGAACTCCGCCTCCGGGTGTGGAAGCTCGATGCCGTCGACGATATCAGGGTGCAGCGGTAACTCGCCGGCGGTGACGACAACCTCTGTCTCCATCTCCACACTGTGCTCCGGTGCTTTAGCAGCCATGGCGTCGCCACTCCCTCCGATGGGGCACTTCGGCAGCATCCTCATACACTGACGGCTTGGAGGACTGAGAGCGGCGTCGAGGATGCAAGCGGAGAGAGAGAATTGTGTGTGTGACGAGGATGGGGGGTGCGTATGCTCGAGCGCACTATTGGAATGGACTAGTGGGAGTAGTGGGAGAGAGGCGGGCAGCGGTCAAACCGATGGCTCACCTCCCGGTGAGCCATCGCACCAGACTGCTGGCATGCCTACCAAAGTTTCACACAACTACTCGCACGCCTCCCAATGACACTGCGCAGCAAGCACGCCTCTGTTAATTCACACACTTGCACGCACGCCTCCCGGTCTACCTGCACGGCGGACTGCTGGCATGCGTCCCGTCAACTCACGCCTGCTCGCCTGGCACACGGGTCGCGCAGCGACACGTATATTGTTTTTCTATTTGAATTATTAATGTTGCTGCTTTATTGCTTAACGAAAGCATGGCACATATTCATTGTTGGTCTAACGCTCACGGTTTGAATAAATAATCTTTTTGGGATATGGTTCCCAATTATTAATAATCTCCCGTTTGTAATTAGATAAAGATTACATGAAAACTATTCTCAAATTTGACCAAAAAAAGTACAATGCCACTTTGTATTGGTGTCCATATGACAACACGATAAGTTTCATGAACTTCAGATAAGTTTTGGATGTACTAGAATTTAAAAATCAAGATTCTCAATGTTTGAAATTTGTTGCACGGGGAGCAAACATGCACCCAGTGAGACACATGTGTTTTTGCAATCCATTTAGGTGCACTGTCACGTGTGCATGTAGCTCAAATTTAATTTTTGCACATTATACCCGTAGAAAATAAATCAATTAATGTACTACAACGTCATAATGATCTCTATTTTTTCGAAATTAAAACGTCCCTCCTTTGCTAACATATGTTCACCGCGGGATAATTAATTTAACATGCACTGTAGTTGCGGTGGATTCGCGGTGTGTGTGTGGGTGTGTGCGTCCGGGGATGGTGGGTGGCTCGCAGTACACTACGAGTTGTGAGCCACCATGTGGGTTGGCCGTTTTGTTAGGCAGTCCGGTGCCACATCAGAGTAGTGAATTTGTTATTTAAAACATTACACAGCCCTTTCATACATACATGTTTTGGCCACATGCAGTCGATGGTTGTCCTACATCACACTCAATACTCGCGTGTGACGTTTTCTGTGGGCCTGCGAGGTCGTCGTCCATCACTTTGACGAACAGCCGGCAGTGAGGTTAATTTGACCAGCAAGGTAGAATCTTTTTTTGGTTGTGTTATCGTGGTATATAGTATGGGTCGAAGAGGTGGGAGGGGACTATCATATATACTATATGTACGCGTCCGTGAACAAGTACACCTCACTCAGTGTCAGGACTTTTTGGTTTCTGAGGCATCGTGCCACATCAAAATTGTGAAATTGGCTATTCAAACATCACACAACATCTCTTTGGGCCACATGCATGCAGGCGGTGGTTATCCTAGCTAGGACACTCACGTGTGACGCTCCCATCTGTGGGCCCACGAGGCCATCATCGATGCATGCATGCATCACTTTGACCTACATCGGGAGAGGTTAATTGATTTCACCATCGATGAGGATTCTTTTTTGGTTTTACGTATTACGGTAGGAGCATATAGTATGCGTCGAAGAGGGGGGGAAGGGGACCATCATATGTAGTACGCTTCATGAACCTCGCTCTGTGTGGGTGCATGGTTTACGGTTTTTGAGGCATGTGCCACATAAAAGCGATGGTGGTTGTCCTCTCGCACCCACTGAAGCGGTTATCAGCGATATCGACGCTTTCCATCTATGGGCCCGCTTGGTCCATCACTACTTTTTGCCTGACAATGAGAGAGATTAATTTGACTTAGGAGGGGATTATTTTTTTGCTTATAATACGGTATATATATAGGTCATGCTCTGGGATGACATGCATGATAAAGTTTGAGCACACACACATGCACATGTACGCATGAATCCTTCCCATCGAGTCGAAGTGGCTAGTACAACGACACATCATGAACCTATCTCGCTCTGTGTGGGGAGTGTACGATTTTCGACGCACGCGCCACATCAATGTTACGAAATGGTATTCAAACATGCATGCACGCATCACCTCCATACATATGCATGTAGTGGTTGCCTTCGAATGGTACACTCCTTCACGCCGTTATCGGCAACAAGCCTATATATTCGTGGGCCCACGTGGACATCCATGATCACCTTGACCGACAACAAGATAGGTTACCATGGCGGATTCTACATTTGGTTCCTGTTATCGTAGCATAGGTCATGGTGAGATTAAGACCAAATAAAGTTTGAGCGCATATACTATGCACGCATGCATGCATGAATCCCCATCATTGGCTTCAAGTGTGGTGTAACATACATATGCATCGTCAACCTAACCCTCACTCAGTGTGGGGATTACTAGTTCGAAATCATGGTGCCACATCAAAGTTGTTCCATTGTGTACTCAAAAACACACCTCTCCATACATATGTTTGGGCCACACGCATGCAGTGGTTGTCTTCGGGGACTAGCTACTTGTGTGATTATTGGCGAGCTAGTCCATCTCCGGGGTCGCATGGACGGCCATCACTTTGACCAACAACAAGAGAGAGGTTACGACCAAGGTCGATTATCCTTGGTCCCTTTTACGATCCATCTTGGTGAG